>NW_027286763.1:32354133-32501633 GCF_022747635.1 Hetaerina americana
TTCTTTTGTGTCTTAATTCAACCAAAGCAGGAGTGGAAGAGATTAAATATTTCCGAGAGCAAATGAATATGATTTGTTGAAAATGTGATCAATTTCTCCAAGAACCAACTTTAAATGAATGTTTAAAATACTTTCTACGGTATGGCAGTTAGTTTTGCAGTTTGACACATACTTTATGCATAATTATCTTGTAAAAAGTATCTTATATTTCCAGCATTGTGGCAAATTATACATTCCAGCTATGAATTCCAGTTTAATTAAGTTCAAAAATTTTCTAAACCTAAAAGAAATGAAAAAATATTTGATTATTTGTTAATCGTGATAATTCGTTTACAGTTCCGGTACTAACTCCTTACTTTACTCCCTTTAAATCTCTTCGTTTCCTTCTCCTTGTATTACCTTGAGGCAAAGTCCTCTAATTTTTAATTTTGGTGTATAACCGTAGGTCTTCTTCTTATAAAAGATGATTTTGGAGTTCTTCTAGCAATGACTATTGCTAAGTGGTCTTTGGGTGAGCGTGCTTTTTTTACCAGCTTGGTTTTATAACCGTATTGCGTAAGTTAATTTATTCTTATAGACTTTGCAGAACTTCTAGATTTGCTATATGTAAATTTTTGAGTGTTCTTCAACAGAAGTACACATTTTTGCTTTAAATGTGAAGTTCTTTTCCCTGCTGCTCCTATCGTTCATGTCTCACAGTCTTTGAAAAGTAAGCTGCACTTTTAATTTTTTTAATCATTTCACTGTGACCAGGCTGGTATAATTACCTGCATGATGGTTTTTCATCGGTCATATTTAATGGGCTTTCTATTCTTCTCTTTTTTGTCGATCACAAATTACGTCCTGTCCAAACTGCAACATTTATTTGAATTTTTATATGAAGATTATCTTCCTCAATTTAAATACAAACCATTGCCTTAATTTTCTCCCCGTTTATTTCAGGCAATACTTTTTTATCTTTCCTTCGTTTTCCTCTAAGTTCTTGTCAGCGAATACAAATCCTCAAATTAGAACATGCTTCTTCTTTTGTCGGTTTTCTTATTCTGTCTACTGATTGTAAAGCATACAAGTCATTTGAATGTATATATGAATCATCTTGGGTAATGATGAGAAGCCCTACCACTCCTGTCTTTGTTTTGGTTGTCTCATTTTACCCCAGTTAACACTCCTTGTGCATGTATCAGTTCTCTTACATTTTTCATAATTCCAATTTCTCTTTGGATTGCACGGTTATTTAAAATTTCAAAATCACGTCCACATTTTCAAAATATTTCTCCAGACGAATGCATGCAACAGTGTTCTTCAATCCTCAACTCAACCATTCAACAGGGTCTTTTCATATCCACCTCTGTACAATGAGCCTGAGAGCAAGAATAGTTTTCCTTGTTCATATACTTCTTCTATAATAAACTTTGTCTTTCACTGCAATACGACTGGTTTCCTCTCTATTCTTTGGTTAGTTATCCGTGTCATATTCGTCGGCAATAGGCGCCCATGTCAATTACTTTCAAGATTTCACATTATTCTGTTGTTTTCTTTTTTTTTGGAAGGATTATTATGTTATAATCAACGCCTATCACTAATTTTCCTCAATTCACAACCATAGATATTGCAGAGATTAGATGATATCTTAATTTTATATTAAATTAATGGATATATTAAATAACATACTGGTTAAGAGTTCACATTTTGAGAATCCAAATGGCTCTCATCCAAAGCCTAGTGAAAATTAATTTAGAAAGATATGGGTAATAAACTTTGTCACGTGTAGCATTGAAATTTTTTGAATAATTCTTGCTCCATTTTGAAAAGAGCATAGGCTGAAAAGCAAACACAATACATTCACAAATATGCGGAAATAAATCGCAAGGTAAACATTGATTATTTTACTACGCACTTCATAGTTAATCGGAGGAATATGACGAAAAATAATTCAATGCTCTATTAAAATTAGTTACCATAAACGTATACCGCTTCCTTTTCTATGTGAAAGAAATTAATGAATCGTGGTGGACTCTTATTCAAACCCCATCGTGATTAATTTAGCTGAACAGTGGATGTCGGAAAAATAAATTAACGGCCTATTTTTTCACTTGATGACAAAACTAAAATTAAAACTAACCAAATCAAATTCTCTTAACCTCGCTATGATCCCAGATTTACATTGGTATCCTTTATCTTACATCATTAGGTGCTTCTTGAATAGCGCGGATCGAGATGTTGTGATAGCTATCATACTGGTTTTCCACCCAGAGTGTTTGAATCCCACCGGGGTCGAATATTTTTCAGTGGTATCTCGATCCCTATTTGAGGTGCTTTGCGGAGGGCACCTTGAGTGAGTACGCCATCTGTCGGATGGGACGCTAAGCTGCGGACCCCTTGACGCATTTCGTAAAGAGTAGGCTAATGCCGACGCCAGGCTTCTCTCCACCCTTCATGCTTTCCTGTCCATCCCTAATAGTGCAAATGATCTTAGCTGTCGGTCGCCTCCCCTAAATACTGCTACTACTTTTGGATACCTATCATATGGTACACAATAGTTTGATATATTTATCTTTGGTAAATGGAACTATTATTGATTTTCTTTCCATGTTTTTTCAATAATAATAATAAATATCGGAAAATAAATACTTAATTATCCTACGTATATTTTATTAAACACGACCTAGGTTTCGACTTACAAAGTCTGGTGTTTAAAGTGTTTAATAAAATATATGTGGAATAACTAAGTATTTCTTTTCCGATGTGAATCGCTTCCACAAAGTTACTCAAACTCAAATCATTATATTAATAATAATAAAACTCTTTAATGGCTGGAAATTGAAAAACAGAATTCTTTTTAAGTTTTTTATCATAATTTTGTTGCATTACTTCAATTAATTGATTTATATCGCGTTATACAAAGTGTCATTTGTCGCATTCGTTTATATTTTAAAATCACCAATTTGTGCAGGATATCTCAACTCTGTCAAGCCTGCCATGTTAAGAAATTTTGAGTATTTGTATATTACCGTATAACTTCTGATTAAACACAGATATTTGGTAAACTTTCTCTGATTACTAAAATTTAATGTTTGGATGATACTTCAATGGTGAATTTTTGCCACAATTAAATAATATTGTTTTGAGCAAGACCATTTGGAAAGCTTAAACTAATTAATATTTATGCCAATATTGTTAAATTTGGGATTGCAAGTTATTGTTAGGAGTACTTTCTAAAAAAAAAGAAACTTTACAGCGATGCCTCAGGCACTAGCCTTCTCATTGATTCTGTCTGCCGTGCTTTGGCTTATTAAAACCATTATATCAGACCAGATAGTAAAAAGGACCTACATGCAGAACATGCTTATAAGTAACTACAGAGTCATTTTTTAGGTCATTTTTATTGGGGTCTCATTATTTTCTGGTAAGGTCCGAGTCTTCTCTGATAAATAACACCCTATAAATAAAATGCGATGCATATTTACTCAAACGTTTTTGAAATTAATTCCTATGGGAAAATTAAGTGTTATCATTTTCCTCTTGCAGAAAACCGTTCTCTCCATATCTCACGCATTGTTTCCATTCTTCCGCTTCCTTCTCAACTCATCCTTAATTTCCTCTCCTACTCCTCTTTTCTTCCTATCTTTCATCCCCTTTCCACCCAAAAACAACTTCCCATTTGTCTCTGATCGCTGGATCAGAGTATGGAATGAGAATTGGGTGAATTTGAGACAAATACTGACTAATTTCTCTTCAACAAGGATAGATTTTCAACGATAAATCCTTTCATTCAAGAGTTTTAATCCATAGCGAGAACTTTTGACCATAAGCACATTCATTTACTCCTACGAATACGTAAGAGTAGATGATGGCTTATTCCGGAACTTCGGCATAACCCTCTCTTTGTTTCGCTCAAGATACCAAATATATGGTACCATACCCTTTCCTTGAGGTATCCTTGAGTGTACTTCTCATTGAATTCTATGGAAAGATGCACTTGCCCATTAAAACAGAGCTTAGCTGGAATGGTGAGGAGGCTAACGTACAGGCTTCCCCGGGAGAGGGCCCGGGTTCAAATCCTTTGGACAACAAATATTTTTTATTGGTATCCCGATCCCTACTTGAGGTGCTTTGTAGGGGGCACTTTGAATGAGTGCGACGTCCGTCGGAAGGAACGTTAAACTGCGGACCCCTTGGCGCCTTTCTACAAGACTAGGCTAATGCCGACGCTGTGTTTCTCTCCACCCGTCATCCTCTCCCAACCATCTATAATGGCGCAAATGACCATAGCTGTCGGTCGCCTCCCATAAAAACTACTACTACAAATTCAATTAATTAAACTCGGCAAATACGATTATATCTGAAGTCGCGCAACAGCTGGATCAGGGATATAAGTGTTTCTAGCTTTGGTGTTTTCCTAGGCAAAAATTTTAAAGTCTAATATTTTATCTGAGTATTTTTAACAGTTTTGCAATTTTAAAAGGGAAATTCATATTTTAACTGAAAAAATTAACTTGTTGGCAAAAATGTTACATAGAGACACTGGAAATACCCATTAACTGAATTAGCATAATATTAACCTGGCAAGAAGATACGGTGAGAAAAAGCTTTTATTTTATATTAGTTCATAGTTTTTCTTTTTTTTTAAGTTCCCTTACTATGTCGAAACTGTTTTAAATTGACAAACAGAGATACTTCGTTCGCACACTCCCCATTAAAAATAATGAATTTGATAATATTAATTGCTTACTACTCTATTATTTTCAATTAGCTGATTCAATTTTATCGACTAAAATTGGGGGACCTGTAGTTAACCATTTGTTTAAATAAGATATTTCTTCAAAATCTACCTGATTCGGTGGAGAACGGGTAGATTTGGTATCTGATAATAGATAGATTTGACAGATTTTGCACCTTGTCTTTTTCTTGTTTTCGACTAAACTTTATTTAATTTGAAGCAGTTTTGTTTCTAATTTTCACCCAGTTGCCCCAAATTTTTAATCTCATTGTTCCCATGGTAAAGCTGCGAGCAATTTTTCCATTAAAATGTAATTTCGTCTATCCTTGATTTTTTACGGTATTTTCAAAAGATTAAAATTTGTCTTTGAACTTCATTAACTTTTTGTTAATCTTTTATCATAAGCCTTCTAGTTTAATGTAGCACAAGGTTATGGCATGATTCAAGTTGAATTAACGAATGAAATTTTTTAAATCTTACTTAGCATTGCAACCTTTGAATCCGAAGTGTTTGTGCAAATTGTGTAGCTAATAATTTTCTCTTCAGCAGGTAAATACAAAGAAATTACGGTTATGTAAAATAAGTACAATAAATCCTATGCTATCATCTTTGTTTTTCAAAATATATTTCTTTATAACTGCTTAATATACCAGCTATACCGCTTAGCGGACGCAATGTTCCTCTTTATAGATCATGTACCCGTAGCCATTGAATTATCAGCATTTCCGATTCTTATTGGACTTAAATTTAAGCTCTGCCTTAGAAACCCTTAAGCCGAAAATTATTATTAGTTATCCAGTGCTTAAAGTCGAATATCGGTATTCCATAGTTTTGGTTGGCACTGATTTTAATGTCATGATACTAATAATAATGCTTAAGTAATATACGTGTTGAGTACTGAAATGATCTACCGCTGCTACATCTTCCATGTTGTTAGTGAATTGAATGATTGTATTCTAACATTGCAACTGAGTATGCGCTATGAAATGAAGCATTATTAATGTATTTTTGTTATTACTTTGAAATTGATATGTTATTTATCTCTAAAATTTGATGAATTTGCATTATTTTGTGGAAGTTTTAATTCTCAATGACGAAATTATTTTTGTTTTCTGTTATAACAGTCCGTTTTATCAATTCACTCTCTAATGTTAATATGCATAATCTGTTACACTTAAGTATTTCATCGATTTGTGATCGATCATTATCTCATCTCCAACCTACTGTGATTTTTAATTTTGTTGGAAATTGGGTTAAGAAAATCTAAAATATTTAGTAAATTATGAATTTTTTATTTAATATTTTTGATAAATATATATATTTAATTTTATCCCATTTTATTCCATCAAACAGTGTCACTTAAGCTTGGCACAATGAAGCAATATAATAGGAAATTAGTTCGTATTAGGCCAGAGTTCTGCCACCAAAGAAGGATAAATATATATTTGATACAGTTATTCACCTGACAATTGACAGTTTTTCGTCATTCAATTATGTAGTTCGTTGGCTTTATAAAATATTGTCACTATTTTAATCTGCCAGTTTTCCCTTCTAAAGTCTGGAGAGAAAATGCACCCAATAATTACAAAGACCAAGAGCGAGCTTGGTCCTTTTGCTTCTATTTTCAACAAATTTGTTAATGAAAGTAAAATTAGGAGCCTTTCGAATTTTGAAAATAAGACACATTCAAGGAAGCCTTCTTAATCTTTTCCTAAGAAAAAAAGCTGTGTCTGATGTGGGGGCGGGAGCAGAACAGAGGTAGTGTGTTTGCTTGTGGAGCCGAAGGTCGAAGATTTTTCAGCTTGGAAATAATTTGTTAATTGTTTTCGGATTGAGGCAAACACACATTAACAGAAAAATGCAATAATGGGTTTCGGAACGAGGAACGAGAAAAATAGACTCATACTAAAAAGCTACTCTGAACCCATAGTGAAAGGCAGCAGTTGTTCCATTAGGTACTGGTGGCGTAGATTGAGTGGGTCGGCTCGACATCAGCTGCCACAGCTGCGGGCGAGAGTGAAGTTCACAGTATCGGCCGCAGTATTGTGATGTGGAAGGCAACGAGAAACCACCACATTATTCTCCCTAGAATATGCAGCCTTGCATTCAATTATGACATGATGGCTTTCATCCCGGAACATTTTACCGGTAAAATATTCCGGGGGTAAAGTAGTCTCCCAATCGGAAATCCGAGTGGGGACTACTGGTAGGGGAACATCAGTAAAGGTGGATAAATACAGAATAGGGATATGGAACGTTAGGTCATTGAGGGTGTGTGGGAGATGAAAAAATGCAAAAATGGAGATGAATAGGCTGGGGATAGACATCCTGGGAGTGAGCGAAAGTAAGTGGAAAGTACAGGTCGATATACTCGGGATACGACAAGGAAATTGCAGGTGTAGACTTAAAACTCACGAAGAAATGGGCAAGTAAAATAATGTCGTGCTGGAAAAATAATGAAAGGATATTGATGATAAAGTTAGAAGCAGAACCTAGGGATACTGTGATAGTACAGGAGTATATGCCGACGTCCAGCCATTCAGACGAGGAAAAAGAGGAAGTGTAGGAACAACTGGAAGAGGTTCTAGTAGCAGTAAAGGGAAGGAAAACGTTATAGTAATGGGAGATCGGAACACTGGTTGGCGAGGGGCGAAAGGGAAGTAGCATGGGATACCTCAGGTTGGGAAAACCAAACGCTGCGGGAGAGAGACTGTTAGAGTTCTGCAACGAGAAAAACATGATAGTGGCAAATACCATCTTCGACCAACATCCGAGAGGCAGATACACATGGAAGATGCCTGGAGATAAAGCACGATAACAAGTTGAATATATCCTTGTCAGTAAAAGAGACAAGAACCAAATTAAGAAGCGTAAGAGCTACCCCGGCTCAGATATAAATAGCGATCGCTACTCCGTGATCATGGACAGCATACTGCGATACAAGAAGATGAAGAATGAGACACAACAACTCAAATGGAACAAAGGCATTGGAAGTAAAGAGCGCAAGAGAAAAGTTCACCACTGCAATCAAAATAGAAATGGAAAGAAATAATAAAAATACCAGCACTGACGGTCATTGGAAAGAAATGAAGAATATAATTACCAAAGCTGCAGATGAGTTCCTTGTGGGTAAGGCAGAAGCATCTAACAAACCATGGATAACAGCTCAAATAAGAGGTAACATAGACGAAAGAGAAAATACAAGAATCTAAGAAATGAGAGTGAAAAAGACCTCTATAAATAGTTGCGGAACCAGTTAATACAAAACTGCAAGAAGGCAAAGGAACAATGGATAGGAACCTGCACGATGAAATTTATGATAACATGAAATAGGGAAATGGCGAGATGACTTAAAAATTAGTGAAGATATAATTCGGGGAAAGAAAAAAAAAATTGCAAAACATCCCAGCCAATAGTGGAAACATACTAATAGTTGATGACGGCATAGGCATTGGATTGAAAATATATATTGGAATACTCTACCATGGTCCCAAACCAGTGGCATATGGCTTAATTAAAGATTAAGGCATGATAGGTAAAGACGATCGGGGTCCGCAGATATTAGGAAATGAATTAGAGAGAGAGCCGTGGCAGATCTGAGAAACAACAAGGCACCAGGAGATGACAAAATAAACGCAGAAATAATTAAGGCACTCGATACCAAGGTGAAGGATGCCCTCTATGGAAAAATCAAAGATAGCTACGACAGTGGAAAAATTCCAGAAGAATTCGATAAAAGTATAGTGATTGCAATACCGAAGAAACCGAAAACAGATAAATGAGAAGAACACAGAACATTGAGTCTGGTAACCCGAGCATCAAAAATACTTAAATAGGGGAGTAGAAGGAAATGATGATAATACCATCATTGACGGTCGATGGAAAGAAATGAAGAATATAATTACCAAAACTGCTGATGATTTCCTTGTGAGTAAGGCAGAAACATCTAAGAAACTATGGATAACAGTTCAAATAAGAGGTCTCGTAGACGAAAGAATAAAATCCGAGAATCCAAGAAATGAGTGTGAAGAAGACCTCAAATTAATAGTTGCGAAGCCAGGTCATACGAGAGTGCAAGGGAACACAGGAAGAATGGATAGAAAGCTGCGGCGAGGAAATCAATGACAACATGAAAAAGAGAAATAGTAAGATGGCTTATAAAATAGTGAAGAGGGAATTCGGAGAAATAAAAACAAAATCGCAAAACATCCAAGCCGCTAATGGAAAAATACAAATGGATAATGACGAAATTGGGAATAGATAGAAATAATACATTGACGTACTCTATCTAGCTCCCAAACCTCTAGAAGATGGCTTAAGTAAATATGAAAGTATGATATGTAAAGAAGATCAAAGTTCGCAGATATAAAGTAGCGAATTCAACAGAGCCGTGGCAGACCTGAGAAACAACAATGCATCAGGAGTAGACAAAATAAACGGATAAATAATCAAGGTACTCGGGTCAAAGTGAAGTATTTTCTGTATAGAATAAACAAAGATAGCTACGACAGCGGAAAGATACCAGAAAACTTTGAGAAAAGTATAATGATTACAATGCCGAAGAAACCAAAAAAGGTAAATGCAAAGAACGCAGAACGTTGAGCCTGGTGACTCAAGCATCGAACATCCTTGCTCGGATAATTAGCCCAAGAATAGGAAGGAAGGATAGAGGGAAACCTCTAAGAAAACCAATTCGGATTTAGGAAAAACCGAGGAGGAAGAGAGGCAATTCTCAGTTTGAGAGTTCTGGCCGAAAAAATGATACACGAAAATAAGCAAAAACGTCGAATGCAACAAGATGTTCAAGATACTTGAAGAGCTTTGATTGGACTCAGCGACAGGAGGATTATCCATAACCTCTACAAGAATCAGGTTACAACAATGTACACGAAAAATAGGAGCCTAAATGAACAAAGGAGTAAGGCAAGGATCCAATCTCTCGCCAGCAATATTCGACGTACACCTTGAAGAGGCAACAAAAGAAACACAAGAATTGGGTATCAAAGGAGTCAAGGTAAATGTAGAAGAAATCAACATGCCTCCGGTTTGTAGATGACATCGCAGCAGTGGCGGAAATGCGAGAGGACATGCAATCAACTATAAGTGCTGTGGACTAAGTACTGGGGGAATATAATATAAACATACACAAGAAGAAAACTAAAATCCTTGTGTGCGTAAGAGAGAAGCTGAATGCAGAAATCACAATTCGAGATGTGGAACTAGAGTGAGTGCAATCCTTCATCTACCTCGGCAACAGTATAACATGGGTTACAAGAAGTTCGACCGACATCAAGCGATGAGTAGCCTAAGATAAGACCACATTCATGAAGAAGAGGCAATTATTATTTTCAAAGAACCTAAGGCTGGAAACAAGGAAGCAATTCGTCAAGGCTTTCTTGTGGAGCGTGGCACTGTATGGTTCCGAGACTTGGAACATAGGAAAAGTGGGCCAACGAAGAATAGAAGCCTTTGAAACTTAGTGCTGGAGGAGTATGCTGAAGATTAAATGAACAGACGAAGTAAGGAACGAGGAAGTACGAGGGTCATCCGGAAAGTAGTACCCGTTCGTGAAATAAAGACACAAAAGTAAATATTAACAAACATAAAAAAATTTATTTGAAAGAGGATACTTTAAACTACTTCTCAACATAATCTCCAAGCAAATTAAGGCATTTGTCATAACGTGTGACAAGTTTCTGTATTCCTGCTGCATAGTCCTTCGCCGCCAGCTCATTGAGATACGCGAGGGACCCATCTTGCACAAATTTTTGCATAATGCAGATGGTGTTTAACAATTTCATGAACAATTGTTCGAGAAACATTGGGAAAATGCTCACAGATGTCATCAATTGTGACGCGCCGATCGTTCCTCACGAATTCGTCAACTGAGCTCACCAGTTGGTCTGTAATGACAGACGGTCTCTCCGAACGCTCATCGTCGTGTGTGTTCCCCCTCCCCATGTTGAAGTTGCGACACCACCGCCGAACAGACGACTCGTCCATTACATTGTCTCCATACACCTCCTTTAATTGGCGATGAATATCACATGGGCGAACGTTTCTTGCATTGAGGAATTTAATCACTGCCCTCACTTCACAACTGGCGGCGTTCTCAATTTTTTTAAACATTGTAAACAATCACAGAAACAACACAGGCAATGCTAGCGTCACGCAACTTGGCTCAGAGAAGGCAGACAAGCCACTGAAGCTATCTGACCTCGTCCAGCGGCTACTCGCGTCGTCAGCACTTCATGCGGCACGAACGGGTACTACTTTCCGGATGACCCTCGTATATAGAAGAGCAGAAGAGGATAGGATCGTATGGAAAACTCTGCGGCAAAGAAGAAATAGATAGATTTGACGCGCATTGAGGCACAATGGTTTGATTAGGAATATAATGGAAGGGAAAATAGAAGGGAAGATTCCACGAGGCAGACCAAGAGACATGTACATACGACAAATTACAATTAATTATTATGTTAGAAGGACGTAGAACAGAGATAGTATCAGAGATTGAAGCAAAAGAAGCATGGTGGAAGACGCAGTGCGAGGATATGGAAAGTCTGCAGAGGAAGGGTGAAATCGGTGCGCTGTACAGCAAAGTTAAATTTTTATCGGGAAGTAAGAAAGGGAGATCAACGATAGCAGTTAGAGATAAGGCGGGTAAAGTAATAGTTGACGCAGGAAAGATCCAAGAGAGATGGAAGGAGTAGATAGAAGAACTGTATAGTAAAGAACTCAGACCAACAAAGTTAGACATTGAAAAAGAAAATGACGTAGAGGAATGCAGCTTGGGTCCAGGTATACTAGACAATGAGATAGAAAGGGCATTAAGGGAGATGAAACTAAATAAGGCCGTGGGGGTAGATAACATTCCCGTGGAACTTTTAAAATGCTTAGGAAAATGTGGGAGGAAGAGGATATATGGGCTGATCCGTATTATTTATTAGGAGGGAATCTGGCCGGAAGACTTTGTGAGATCAGCTTTAGTTCCTATTCCGAAAAAGGTAAAGGCCACGTCATGTGAGGACTATAGTACAATTAGTTTGTTATCCCACGCAGCTAAAGTTGTTCTCAGGATCATAAACAAAAGGATAGAGAGTAGGGCAAATGATTACTTAGGGGATGATCAGTTTGGGTTTTGGAAGGGGAGAGGTACGCGTGATGCCATTGCAGTAATGAGATTATTAATCGAGAGGAAATAGAACACTACCAGGAGGTATTTGCCTGCTTCGTAGATTTCGAAAAAGCGTTTGATAGAGTGAATTGGGAAAAACTAATGAGTATATTGCAGAAAATAGGAATAGATTGGAGGGAAAGGAGGCTAATCCGCAACCTGTACATGTCTCAGACTGCTCAGGTGCGGGTGGGAAACGGGGAGTCAGGATGGGCAGTGTTAGGAAGAGGTGAAATGTAAGGTTGCCCATTATCACCGTTGCTGTTCAACCTGTATGCAGAGGAAATGATCAAAGAGGCATGGGAAGAACTCGAGGTAGGAATGAAAGTGGGCGGGGAATTCGTAAAATCAGTTAGGTTTGCTGATGACCAAGCTTTAGTTTGTCAGTCAGCCAAGGGGCTGCAAGCATTTCTGAGTGAATTGGAAATTCAGGTATGGGATGAGAATCAATATTAATAAAACAAAGGTTATGCAATTTTCTAGAAAGAAAAAGGCCAAGCTTAACATTAAAATAGGGGGCAAAAACTAGAGCAGGTAGAACAGTTTACGTATCTTGGTAGTGTTTTGGACCAACACGGTCAAAGTAGTAGGGACGTAAGGAGAAGAATTGCGCTAGGCAAAGAGGCTTTCACAAGGAGGAGGGAGTTGATGACGGGGACTTTGAGTAAGGATGTTAAGAAAAGACTCGTAAAAACTTTCATATGGAGCGTAGCTATGTACGGTGCGGAAACGTGGTCATTGAAGGAGGAGGATAGACGTAGATTGGAGGCTTTTGAAATGTGGGTGTGGAGAAGAATGGAGAAGGTGAAATGGACAGAGAAGAAAACAAATGAGGAAGTACTTGGTATGGTGGGCGAAGAGAGGGGTTTGTTGGGAGCAATCCTATGGAGGCAGGAAAAGTGGATGAAGGGGGTGTTGACCGGCAGTGGGATGTTGAAGACTGTGATAGAGGGTAGAATGTTGGGCAAAAGAGGAAAGGGAAGGAACAGGATAGGGATGTTGGACGGGATGAAGGGAGGAAGAAAGTACTCAGAGATGAAGAGGGACCTGATATAGTAGGATGATGGATTTTTTGTTTTGTTAGGAGTAATAAAATATTTGTTTGGTAGTTGTGTCCATCCAAAAACCTACCTTAACCGGTAGATTACCTTAAAATATAATCAGAGATTGATGGAGTTAACATCGAATAGAGTAGAATGAAGGACTGCAGTAAAGCAATCCTAGGATTAAAATAATAATAATGATTATGTGTGAAGTGGCCTAGAGACTGATCATTACACATATCTTCTTGGGTATTTGTGTGATATTGATTCAGGTGAAAATAAGTAATTGATGCGAGTTCAATTATATGTGCTTCCGCTGCGCCTCCGTTTTTAATGAATGATTCTAGACGAAATATTGGAGTACAGAAGTATATGAAGGGTTAGAGGGAAAAACGTGGTATTATATTTCTCTCCGATTGCATGTGAAAGCATTCTTGCTGAGTGTTGACCCTTCTGGAGTAGTTTCTATTAAGTTTTCTCTTAAGAAAGTTTTCGCAAAGTAGGGTGATCGAATGGAAGTCTTTCGAATGGGAAGTATTCATTTTGTTCCACTCGCAAGTTAAACTCTAGAGGTCTTCACCATAATTCTAAGGGCGGGTTAATAGAGCTAAAGAGTTTGAAGGATTCGGTATTTCGTGAAAGTTTTAAAAATCCTTTTCGAAATGTGTATTTTCTACGGAGCAAATTTGCATAATGCGTCATGTTCAACATTCTTAATACGATGAGCACATTTCACTCTAATGCTCTTTCTCGACAGTAAGAACTTCGTTGCGTCTTACTTTACTGGAAACTTTTATTGGAGTTTTCCAGTGAAATGTTCCAAAAGGACTAACTTTTGCATCACTTCGGCCAAGAATATAATGATGTATTTTTTAAAAGTGCCTACTCTTTATAATTTAAGAACATTTTTTTCCTGATATCTTTTTTCCGTTGATTAAAATTTTAGCGTTGTTGGTTTCGATAATATTTACCTTCATCCGCCATTTTCAGCCCGTGTTACATCCCTGTATGTATCTCTGTAGTCCTCCGTCCCCTTAGTATAAATATTTTCTCCTTAATAAAATTATTGGTTCGGATAATCCTTTGGTATAGCAAATATTATTGAATATATCTCACGAATATTTTCATATAAATTGCAGAAAGTTAAATACTCTTTATATTCAGACTGAAAACAGGAGATAACAACTTCAGAAAGGTCAATTAAATACCATTGTTAAGCGACCCATCACCATGTATGTATGTGTTATCATTCAAACGTTAAATGCCACGGATTAGCAAATTCATTCTCCATAATTCGTGCAAAATTTTCAGATATTACGAGTATGCATGTCTGTCAGTCTGACAAAACCGCTTCCTCAGATTTATGTATAAATTCATCTATTCATGAACTGTTAATCGTAGAACATGGAAAAAGAACTTCTGGATTAATGATCATCAAGAATAATACAATGCTTGTATAAAAAGAATAGGAAATATATATATATATATATATATATATATATATATATATATATATATATATATATATATATATATATATATATATTCTACATATTGCCACAATGCCTCAAAATTCTTCTAAGTACATCCCTTAAGCGTCAACACACTTTTTCCAGAGGTTTTTCTGTGACTCGAAGGCTCCCTGGTAGGTAGATTCCGGGAGATCCTTAAGGGTATGCCCGCGAGCTTCTTTGACGGTACTTAGGATCCCAAGGTGATGTCCTTTGGGAAAGGATTTCACTTTTGGGTATTGGAAATAGTCTACCGGAACCAAGTCGGGAAGGGGGTTGGGGAATCGTCTCGTCACCTTAAAGAAGGTCTTCGCAAGCAGACACTTGACTCTATACTTGGTCGTCCGGAAGAGTTTTGCGGAGATTTTAGTCATGACCGAATTAACTGTAACAATGGTGTTCACTGTCATATTATCAATGCCAATTTGATCTGCGATCATGCGCACACTTAACCGACGGTCTGAATGCAACACTTCAAGCACAGATTTCACGTGGTGGTCGGTTATTGGCGTCGACGGTGGTTTAGTGTGAAGCTCGTCCTCCACATTCCCTCGGCTATTCTTGAAGAGCCTGTACCACTTAAAAACTGCAGTTAGTGACATGCTGTCGGAGGCGTCTGCGTGAATTTGGCGTATAGTCATGTCAGGAAAAATTGTTCCCGATACATTTTATAGAAACCTTGTATGATCGTTTCATCAACATTTTTAATTGGTGAATGATGTCCTACCATGTTTCTGCCTAAAATATTTCCCAAATGAATTACTTTAAATAAAAATTCAGCGACTAGTGATGCGATTAAGTCCCACTGAAACTTTGGACTGAAATGAAACAGAAGTAGTTCCCGATTTTTCAGTAGAATTGGAATTCTTTTTTGTTCATATTTTAAGAGTCATTGTCAACAGTATTTCAATCCTAAGTTTGATTTACTGCAGCCATTCTTTCTTCAATATTCAGCAATTATTTACTCACACCCTAATAGCTTCTTTGTTTAAGGTTCTTCATAATTCACACCATGAACTTGTCTCTTGATCTTCCTTACGGGATGAACAATTATATGCTTCCGTCTTTCATTTTCTAACAAATTCATTGTGCTTCCATCTGTGTGCACTCCAGATATAGTCTTCTTTGCCATTGAGTTTTCCAATCTTTTCCTTTTATACTCGTTCCATAATTTGATTATCCATTGAATCTTCAGCACTCGCCTCCACCACTATATTTCAAAGGCGTCCATTCTTCGCTTGTTCACTTTTCCAACTATCTATTTCACTGATCCGTCGAATACCGAGCTCCATACGGAAATTTTGAAAAAGTGCTTCTTTTGCGAATAAAGTTCTTTGGACTAAGTGGAAACCACTTCTTCATGAACGCCTTTTTAGCCTATGTTATTCTTCATTTGATGCCGGTCAGCCTTCTCCAATCCCAAATTACATTCCTACCCGGGAAGATGATTGATTCTAATTGCTTTAGTTTCACTATTCGAATTTTTATATCCGACTTCAGCTTCTCTCTTCAAAACTTAAGGATTTTACGTTTCTTCTTGATGATCGTATTATATTCCCAAAGTACTTTTTAATTAGCATTTATAGTTTGTCGCAAGTAGTCTTACTTTCGTGCTACTGCTGCAATGTTTTCTGCGAACCGGAGCATATTAATTTCCTTGCCATTAGCCTTTACTCCTTTGCTGTCCAATTCTTGTGCTTCGTTCAGTGCTTCTTCTAGATATATTGCATGCTCGCATATTGAATTGTACTGGCGAGGGGTTGTATCCTCTTCTAATTCCTTTGTTTATTTGGCCTTCTTTTTCCTTTCGTTTTTCATTTTCATGGTTATCCCTGATTCATATAAAACCAAGCCGTAGTTATCAACCCAAAGGTCGGTTTGATATGGCGAGAATAGAGTTCACCTAGTTCTCAACCCAATGGCGTGAGAACGTCACTCATCAGGGTAGACGGGCCAGTTCCTATTGTGTTGTATAAATCGATCATGGGAATATCTGGTACACGAAGTATCATAAAGATTAGGTAAATCCGGGGGTGCCCAGGGGGGTCGCCGTGAATTAAATCCGGACCCTCCGGTCAGTAGTCCAACGCTTTGTTCATTATACTTTCACATTCCAATTCTGGTAGAGGCAATGGGTTATGCCTCTGAAGTACATTCTAAGAGCTTATAGTAACTTTTAAATCATATCCCATTCGACGCTGTCGAAGACCTTCTTCAAATCCACGAATTCCACATATAAAAGCTTGTTCACGTGTGTAATATTTTGGGCCGGTACCCTTAAGCTGTTTATTGCTTATCTCGCACCACGGTCTTTACTGCATCCGAATTTCTTTACCTCAAGGCTTTATTCTATCTTCCCTTCTTCTCTTAGGTTAATCATCCAAGTAAGTAATTGTGATGCTTGAGACATCAGGTTCCATGATCTGTGTTCTGATTATTTATAAGTTATCTTCGGCATTACAATACGCTCATCCTCCTCAAAAATCTGTTAGTTTTCCAACGCTGTAGCTTGCATTGATATTTAGAAAGAGTTAAACTTTTAATTTGACTCCGCCTTTTTTTCATTTGTATTACCAACTGTTGGTGGATCGTTATGCTTCAGGTCTTGCACGGGTATGTTGAATTTGTTTCGTAGTATTTCCTAGAGCTATTCGTCTTCTTCCATCAATATTTCTTTCTTTACTAAGGCCCCCTTAGTGATTTGGACTCTCGATAGATTAATTATACTCATCTGCTACTTCGGGTATGATATTATTTATTTCCTTTCATCGTCTTTTCATACTAGTCACATTTATCACTACCACTTTTCGGTCGATAGTTGCAGGGAAAATTTTGCTAGCTTGCTTCTTTTTCCTCCAGTATCTTCAATTGCCCATTGACACAAAAAAACATCCTGATTGTGTTTTCTCTTCCTCTCCATTACGGGACCTCATTAATGATATGGCATCACGCTTGCCTCTCCTCTTCCTTACCTCAAAGTGATCAATCCCTAAGGAATCATTTACCATTGCTCTCCACCCTCCTATTCATGGTCGTGAGAACCACTTTAGCTGTGAGCACAATCAAACACATTGTTCGGTAATCCTCGCATATGGCCGCCTTCCCTTTCTTCGGAAAAGGAACCAATTCTTTTCTGGCGAAATCTTCCGACTTTATTCCTCTCTCATAAAACCTAAGAATTAGTTCATAAAAACCGTTGCTCCCACGTTTACCTACACTTTTAAGTAGGTCTGCGAGTTTGATGTCTGCCCCCATGGCCTTATTTGATTTTAATTCCCTTATTGACCTTTAGATCTCATCATCACGTTCGCCAAAGCCTACGCTATTCTCTTCCACATCATATTCTCTTGCTACAAATGTTTAACTTTGCTTGCCCAATACGTGTATCTTTACCATACAATTCTTTTAAATATTCCCTCTACATCTCTTGAATCTTCTCTGGCTCAATATAATATTTTTGGTGATTTATATTTGATGTTATCACAAATTTTCCCTTACTTACGGGCAGTGCTTCGTAACCTTCCTGTGTGTCGAACAATTTTCCATCGTCCTCTGCAAACTTTACATATCCTCAAAATGCGTCTTCCATCACACTGAGCTCATAGGAGCAAATCTCATTGTCTCCACCAGTACTGCGTCAGAGGTCATCAAAACGTAATCGACATTAGAAACCGTGCTTAGGACTCGTAAGGTACATAATTTATATCCACTAAGGAGAAATCATACATGCCATGCATTTTAATAAGGTTTGAAATTAGCGAAATTCAATAATATGATTGTTGTAATTAGGTAAAATAGGAACAACATAATCGATTATGTCACATGAAATCGCCATTTTCTATTCAAATGAGTCCTACTTCGCGGGTATGTCAATTAGATGACCATTAAAAGTGAATAATAAATTAAATGAAAAATAATTTACTTAGAACTCGTGCAACTCCTAAGGTAATACCGTGAGTAATAATTGACGGATTAAAACTTAGACATTTTACATTCTAGCACTTGAAAATGTTTCTTCGCTATGTAAAGAATGAAGTAGTGAAACTTAGTAATGTTGACTGAATGTTGTATTTTTATTGCTTTGCGAGAAGTCAACGTTGAATTAGAATACAGAAGGCTACAAATATGAAGATTTAAAGAGCATCATTTTTTCATTATATTTTCAGTTGGATGCGGTTAGTACGATATCTTTCCTCTTCCAGCCAGCTGATTGGATTGGAAAGACCTCAATTTTACCTCAAGACTCTTGTAAAACTAGTCTTCATGAGGTGGAATATTTAGAGGAATACAGATTGTGTCAGGGAAATACAATGCATGCAATTTTTAAGGCTTAGTATTCGCAGACGCGTATTTTGAATAATTATTCAAGATTTACTCATATTATTAATGGATACGAAATATATTTGAACCTTTCAATATCAATTTTATTTTTCATTCCATTCGAATCTGTTAAAACTTCGTACTGTCCAGAGTGATGCATCATCCCACAATAACACTTTCCAAAGATTTCCTAATGTAACACCATCTACAGTTACTCAAGTTTACTTTCAATCCTCCTTCAGAAACCTTCTCAAATATAATAACAACTACATTTTAAGTCATGTACTGTGTCATTGATTCAACGAGGATAGCTATCAAACCTAGGAATTATGTGTGAGTTATGGTCAATACCGTTGTCATTGCCGTAAGGGAGAATCAAATATTAAACTCTGCTGGCACTTTAATGTATTTTATCTATAGAACTTAGTATTCCTTAAGGACCTGAGGAGAAAGCGACACACCATATCTCTTGAAACGATGCCCAAATAGTTATTATGAACGTAATTAAATGACCTGAGGTTTGCAGAAGAATATTGTTCCGCTGCCACCCCCCTTTGTCGTCGGATGTAGGATGGCGTTTCTTCTGTCCCGTGTAGAAGGGCTGGAGTACAGATCAGCGCGGGTATTGGGGGTAAGAAGGGGAGCTAAGGGGATGGTAGATAAAAAGGGGATGAGGTGAGGGTGGAAAAGAGAGGGTTTAACACTTACAGGATGGAGGGAAAGGTTGAAGGGGCGTGTGTCTGTAGCTCGCAGAAAGAAATGCATCCCTCTTTCTTTGTTCGCCCGCCCGCTTCGACGCATTTTGGTGTCGGATGGAGCAGGAGATAACGACGCCTACCGACGCGGCGAGTGTGTGTGCGCCGGGGGAAGATTGCGGGTGGAGCAAGTGTGGGGAGTGGATGAAATG
This sequence comes from Hetaerina americana, assembly GCF_022747635.1. Taxonomy (NCBI): domain Eukaryota; kingdom Metazoa; phylum Arthropoda; class Insecta; order Odonata; family Calopterygidae; genus Hetaerina; species Hetaerina americana. The sequence goes on from NW_027286763.1 coordinate 32,373,812, forward strand.
CTGCTGAGCTTGCTGGGAAGGATTGCTCGAGCACGATAGGCTGCCGCTTTGAAAGCACTCACACCCCACTCCCTCTGCCGTACACAATCACTCTCTCTCTCCCCCCTGCGTCGCAGCATCTGGTTCTCGTTGACTTGGAAAAGGTGTCTCCAATAGAAAGATCAGTGAAGGGTTTCTCACCAACCAGAGTGGGGACAAAGATTTGTGTGCTTCCCCAGTCGATGCTACAACCGTTACAAAGTTTGATGCCTTCCTCTTGAGAACTTCCCCCCAAATAACTTGATCATTGTTCAAAGTGTGAATAAGTTATTAGACATACGAGTTGATATATTGTTTGGCAGGAATTGTCACCACATCATACTTGAAAAAATTAAACAGAAAGAAGAAAATATTTGCGAACGTCATTTGCCTAACTAAGCCGTTTAGGCCTACATAGTGGCCTACGTCTGAAGAAAACCCGTGTGTTTCCTACCGTGGAATTTGAAATAATATTTAGAAAATTCCTCCACATCCTCAATATATTCCCATAAGTTTAAAATTTTTGTAAAAATAGATGTAATACATTTTGGCCTGCTCCTGGTCTCAAATCGATGAAGGATAACTTTTGTAGGTCGGTTATATATAAGTAAACTACAAAAGAGTAGTTCTTTATATGACAGAGTTTTTGAGAGAATAAAATTATGGAAGGGTAATTTTAGTAAACTTATGGCTATTGGCTGAAGACCCATGCTGGGAAATTAAACTTAGGCCACTTTTTTTCATGTAGTAGTAGTATTTTTTATGGGAGGCGATCGACAGCTTAGGTCATTTCCGCCATTAGGGATGGATGGGAAAAGAAGGGTGGAGAGAAACCCGGCGTCGGCATTAGCCTACTTTTGTCGAAAGGCGCCAAAGGGTCCGCAGTTCAACGTCCCATCCGACCGACATCGTACTCACTCAAAGTGCTCTCCACAAAGCACCTCAAGTGGAAATCGGGTACCACTGAAAATATTTGTTTACTCCAGGATTTGAACCGAGGCTCTCTTGGTGGAAATCCAATGCTTTAGCCACCGCACCATCCCGATCCCCTTTTTTTACATATTTAATTATTACTGGAAATACCCTGAAAGGGGGAAAAGGTAAATATTTTATATTGTTGATACCATATCTGATATGTGGTTTCCTATGACCATTTCCTTTTTCCCATCGATACAAAGTGAAATATGATTTTGCGTAAAACCGGTGTTATTTCATTCATGCGTTCACATCTTGCTTGAACACATGAAAATTAACAAGCTATAAAAAGATTTACATTAACCGGAAGCAAATTGCCTACCGTTGATGACCAGGTGTGCAAAATATAAGAAATTGCAAGCTTCACGATTCTCTCCCCTTACACGAAGTCATTGTGTATTAGCTAGGTCTAAAGCTTACAGTCGGCCGTAGAAACCACTCACTGACGATCAAGTCAGGTCCCATTCGAGAAAAGAAAATAAGACCAACTTGGTGTTGAGACGATTCCAACCAAGCCTTGTAGGCTATTTGGACTGCTCAATTGCGAGTGGGAATGCACGATATGAACTAAGCAAAACAAAAGGATAATCTGCCCTCAATCCTGCACGTAAAAACCCAAAAATACTAAAATAATGCCAAAATATAGCCTCCTATATTATGTTATCAAATATAGCTTAAGTTTTATAATGAAAAATTTTTTTTAATCAAACTTAATTATTAAGTCCAATAAATTAATTATAATTATTCAATCAAATTTTAACTGATATAATTTAATTGCTTAATTTAATTAAATAAATAATTAATTCTAACTAATTTGGTTCTAAAATATTTCAACTCTGAAATTAATTTAGTGATCGCGCATTAATTTTCCACTGAATTTTACACCACTAGAAAATGTCATGAGCAGCATTTTTTGTTAATTTATTTGCCATTATAATGTATAATCGATGTTAAATAAGTTTTTCAGTATCCTAATACTCAGCCACGCATCCAGGCTACGACACCAAAGGTAACATGACGGTGTAATTATGTAATGGCTGAATGAAAGAGATTTGAAGGGAAAGATTAGATATAAGGGGAAAGAGGATGTTTATGAGTGAAATTCGATTCAAAAAATGTAATTTAACAATTAAATATATGCATATGACTGGCGGCTATGGCAGCCTTCACCGCTTCAATTTAACCATGCAGCTTTAACTGGATTACTTTCGCATTAAATACTTTTATTATTATACTTGGGGCCTTCCTTCACTACGATGTTGCCTGAGGGCAATTTTACTGATACTTTGGGGAAATTCGATTTTATATGATCATAATAAACACTGAATTTAAAGGAACTGATGGTCTTTATGAATTAACTCTTAAAGAAGTAATTCGATACAAAAGATTTTTGCTGAATCAGTTTTAGAGCAGTTTCTTGCAAGGGCTCTTGCGTAGCCCTTAAACTGCGCCTTTCCAGCATCCAAGGCTACTAAGGCGGGAAGAATTCTTCTGCGTTGTCAGTCGTTTGATTTATTCCCGCTCAGAGCAGCCTTGGCTTCTTCTTTGCCGGAAGGGTGTCTTGCTCGTCTTGGGATGCTATGGGGCGCTTGTAGCGGTCCCATGGCCAGACCCTTATGTCGCCAACCCGGCGAATTACTTTTACTTCCGCTTCTGCCGCTTTTCTGAAGAATTTTCCAGATATTCTAGGCAGAAGGACGTACAGGGTTTCCAGCTTTCCATCCTCGTGCATCTCGGAAACGCGGGCGTAACGACCGCGTGCCATGATGTCACGAAGAGCAGAATTCTCCACCACCTGAATTTGAGCGAGACTCGTTCGCGACATTCCTGACCATACCGGAGCAGCGTACGTGATGACAGGCAGCACGCACGCTTGGTACAGTCTACGCTTCGTGTCCATACTCAGAACCGGCGGGCGGATAATCGGCCGGAGCCGACTAAGCGCCGCGAATGCCTTTCTGCGTACACGAAGCGCTTGGGCGTTCCAAAGGAGTTTCCGGTCCATCAGCACTCCGAGGTAGGTAACTTCGGATTCCCACGGTAGGGCGACTCCATTCACAGTTAGGTTCACTCCTGGCGGCCGACCATTTCCCGGATGGAAGATGATCGCCTTCGTCTTCTGTGCGTTAACAGCAAAGCGCCATCGGCGGTACCATTCTAGGAGATCCGCCACAGCGCTCTGCAGTCTTCGCACCGCGGTCACCTTCTGCCAGGAGCAGCACAGGAGGGCCGTATCATCGGCATATAGAGACAGGATCTCGAGGTTCCCACGTGGAGTTGGAATGTCGTGGGAGTAGATATTGTAAAGCAGTGGTCCGAGGACTGATCCCTGGGGCACGCCGGCGGAGATCCGACGCACCCCTGAATTTGCCCCGAGCCATTGCACGGTGAATGTCCTGTCTCTCAAATAGGAGTGAACCATCCGAACAATCCAAGGTGGGAAATGGAGTCGTCTCATCTTCAACAAGAGAGCCGGATGCCAGACGCGATCGAACGCCTTACTGACGTCGAAGAAGGCCCCAGCAACCGCCCTATTCCTGTTGAAGCTGTCCATGATGAAATCCGCCGTTCGCACCAGCTGATGGACTGTGGAATGCTGCTCACGGAAACCAAACTGCTCCTCCGGGAGGATGTTATTCTCCCGGACGAAATCAGTCAGCGGCCGTTGCAGCAGTCGCTCGAATATCTTACCGAAGCCGTCGAGCAAGGAGATAGGCCGGAATTCTCCGGGACCAACCTCCAATTTCTGCGACTTCGGCAGGCAGACGATTCTCGCTCTTCTCCAAGTGGTCGGGAAGTAGAAAATCCTGACACAGCCATTTAGGAGCTTTGTCAGGTACCTCACCGCCGCCTTTGGAAGCTCCCGAATGACCACATTAGGAATGTTGTCGCTGCCGGGGGCCTTCCTCGTGCGGAGGCGACGTATTGCCTCTTTGACGTCCTTCTCGTTGAATCTCGGAATTTCCGAGGCGTCTTTCAGATCGGCGTCTCCGGCTCTTTCAAACGCCTCGATTTCTTCTTCAATCTCGGCAGAAGTGGAATTCCCAGGATTGGGTGAAAAGCTGCAGACCAAGTGATCAGCGAGCAGTTCCGCCTTCTCCATGGGAGATCGTGCCTCCCTGTCTCCGTCGGTAATAATCGGGTCCAGTCTTTGAGGGGTCCGCAGCCTCCGGCATATCTTCCACACCGACGGCAGGTCCTCGTTGCCGTCTTCCGAAAGGAGCTCCTCCCGCAGGTGCGCCTCCCAGTGGTCCGATAGGACCTCCCGGAGGGCATCCTGTACCGCAACGTTGAGCTCTGAGAGCTGCCTTCTCACACCCGCTGTACGATATTTCTGCCACTGGCGCCGCACGTTGTTTCGCCGCGCAATGAGGCCTCTAACCGCCGCTGGAAGTGGAACCCGAAGATACGAGTTCCGTTGTTCCTTTAGCGGTATCGAGGCCTTCATTGCGCCGTCTACTGCAGAGGTGAGGTGGCTGACCATTTGATCGGCCATCTCCGGTGAAGTCGGCTCCAGTGGCTCTCTTGGCAGCTCCTCAGCGATGACGTTGCGGAAACTGCTCCAGTCGGCCGACGACAGATCCAATCGCCGGGTGGAAGACAGCACTGGGATTCGGCTCCCCACTGCCAGGATGATCGGGTTGTGGTCCGACGACAGTTCCACGCATGTGTACAAACTCAGGGACGTCCTTACACTGTGAGCAATCGCAATGTCTAAAACGTCCCCTCGTTCGTGCGTGGGTATCGCCGGTCCTAAGATGGTTAGGCCTTTTGCATCCGCTAGCTGACGCAGGGATTCTCCTCTCGGGTTCGAGGACCGTAAATTCCAAGTAGGATGCTTGGCATTCAGGTCCTCCAAGATGACCGATGGTCCGCTGTCCCCGGCAAGGTACTGGATGAGATCCGGATCCCAAGGTTTCCCGGGTGGAAAAATAATGGATTTATTTATATTAAGTTAACATTTAAAGAGAAAATCCGACTCTTTTTCAGCAGCTCTTTACTGTGTACGAAGTGTCGTTCCAGCTGTAGGCATAAATCTTGAAATATGTTTATAAATTAAGTAATAGCTGGAGAGAGAATGCAAAATTTTAATTGTGTCTCTTCATGAAGTGATTGAATCGGAAGCATAATTTTGAGTGATACATGAGCTGCCATCTGTGTGTGAAATAGCTCTTTTTACCATCGATTTTTCGAACCCATAAATTTCCAAAAAGGTATATCCAAATCTGGCATAGCCTTTGTTACTTCGTATAGTTTTACTCTATTTATACAAAATATTAGAAGCTCTTCTTACTCTGTGTCGTCTTGACATGATGAGCTCCCAAACAAGCAAACTAATGTGCAGAATTAAGTAGATGTGAAAATTGGGTAATTGGTAAATTCTATTTGCAGCGCGGTTATTTTAGTCTGTCATCGATCCCAGCAATCCGTTGGCCGTACAATTCAGATTCTGCGAGGAGACAGGCATCGTGATAAATAATATTAGTGATTATCCATGTGACAACAATTTATTTCAAAACTATCATAGATAATAAAGTGTTTTCATTTTAAAAGTTTAAAGATAAACTAACCATAGCAATTGATTTTTCATCTCATATTTTTGTTTTTTTTAGCCATATGACCATTAGAGATCTTTGGACTTCGTAAAAAATCTATTTGCACTACTGATCTGATAATAACCAACAGACACATGACAAGCGAAGAATGAGCCTTAGCTATTACAATACGTACAACATTATTACAAACACAAGAACTTGCCAACAAAAAAGTTGAATGAGACTTGATACACTGCTGACGTCCTTTAAATTGTAGTATTAGGCTGCGAAAAGGGTTATTCAGAGAGATATCCTGAGTTAGTAGTAGTATAGGATTTAGGGGAGGCGACTGATAACTGACGTTATTTGCGCCATGAGGGATGGATGGGAAAGGAGGAAGGGTGGAGAGAAACCCGGCGTCGGCATTTGCCTACTCCTATCGAAATGCACTTAGGGATCCGCAGTGTAACGTCCCGTCCAATCGACGGCGTATTCACTCAAAGTGCTCTCCACAGCGGACTTGAAGTATGGAACAGGACACCTCTGAAAAAGATCCACGATTCGAATCCGAGCTGGGTGGGAAGCGTGCACGCTTGCCAGCCCAATATTCTGATTTCAGAGATTTCCTGAATTGAATTAATAATGGAAAGAGTTCATGAGTTCATCATACGAAAGGCGTTACCTTACCATTCTTAGGTAAGCAATCAGTGTGGCTAGTTGGTGGGTATGAACAGCTGAAGTTATGCGGCAGTGAAATACCCATGAATTTTGGTATATTATGCATTTTTAACTACTTTGTTCTTACACAATCTCCCTTCCCTAAATCTTTTGTGATATTTTATCCCTCTTACAATGTACATTTTTCCATATAACTCTAAATCCCAGGAAGGATGAATTATCTCCTTAGCATAAAAAAGCGGTATTAATGATCAAGCAGTTCGTCGTGGGAAACCACAGGTGGCAGAAAAATTTGCTGCCTTTCAACTCTAATTTGGGGATTTCACTCGTCATAGAGCTTAAAATTAACTAATTCTGTAAATGTAAAACATTTAGCATATGATTTTAATAATTGGCCCATAATCTAAATTACTTCATTTCCAAACGCATAGATGTGTTCCTGTATATATCAAACGTGATAATATAAATCCATCCATAATACTCCTTTGTCGATATCCATATGCAACTAAACATTAATCGCCCTTTTATTAAAAAATATTCATGTCTCCATCAATCGATCTAAAAGCACGTGAAAATATGTTAAAATGACTATATTTGGGGCGCAGTTTTCAAACCGGCTGCATTGATTATTTTATGAGAAAATAATGCGGGCATGACGTAGTGTCCACGTTAGCCACATTAAAATATGAGGAAATTCTGCGCACAAGATTGCATAATTTATCATGATTTTGACCGAGAAAGGCTCTCCTAATGACGACTAGAAAGGTATACGTTTTAGGTAAATTTGAGCGAAATACCCAGAATTTCATTTGCCTATTCTAAGATGCAAAATATTATGAAAAGTCTCATTTTCAAATTGATTCCCAAATAACTGTCTGACTTTTGATTTGTAGTAGGAGAAGTAATCATTCTATTGCACGAATAAAGCATAAAATCATTCCCGATTTCAAACAGTCCACATTTCATAAATTTTTGATCTGTTCTAGTTTACCGACCATTTTTCATGCTCGTAGTTCAATAAAAGTACAAACATTAATATACCTAATAAACCTTAGCTGGAAGTCTCTAGTTTCATATATACCTTAGCATTTTGTTTTTAAGCCTCTTAAGATTTCTACTTAAATTTGCAGTAAATGAATTACATTTACAGAGAAAAAAACGATTTGCACCTTCAAATATATAGTACACGCGTCAGAAAGTTTTCCATTTTTGTAAGCAGTCCTTTAAAACCCTTCTTAAAATATTATAGCTATTATTGCCCAGTATCAAATCATATGCATTTTGTTCCAATTTGTGCAAATTTGATTACAATTCAATATTTAGATTTTAAAGCCGTTGAATCGCTATTAGCTGAAATACTAGAATTTCGGAAACCGATTAAATGTATAAAATTCCTAACATTGTCTATGGATGGGAACACGGAATTTTAGGACAATGATGAGGGCAAAAAAATAATAGAATAAAAAGTGAGAAATGGAGAGAGTAAATATAATCGGTTAAGGGTTTTGTGAGGTGAGATGGAAAAATAGTGGGGGTTACTGGAGTGGTAGTAATTGTTTTATATAAAGCGGATAGGAAGAAAGCCAGGGAGGGGTAGCTATCATGGTGAACAAAAAGTTAAGCAGGAGCGTAGTAAATATAGAGCTAGTGAATGATTGAATACATATTATCAATAGCCAACCACTGCTTAGGAACAAGGAATGACCGCGGGGAGAAAGTTATTCGTTCTGCAGGAGACAGGGATTAATCATCATCAACACTTGATTTATACACCACAAAAAGGCGTAGTTATGCATAGAAAATGCCAGGGGACTCGCAAAGATACTAGTTAAACTATATAAAGGTCAGGCACCGATTTAGGAACAGCGTGATCGATTCGCACAGTTTTCCGGGTGAGGATGCGGACTCGGATCACAATTCAGTAATTATTAAGTGCAACGTTCGTTTCAAAAATAGAAATTAGAGAAGGCGGTTTAGGAAATGGAACGTAAAAGCATTTGATGGATTAATGAGGAAGGAGTATCCTCAGGTTGAAGAGAAAAAAAAATGACTGAAGGAAAGGAGCTTAATTCTATATAGGAAAAGTGAGAATGCATAAAAAGGGGAAATCAAAAGCCGCAAAAGAAACTATAGGAACTGTTGATAGGAAAAGGACAAGAAAACAATAGCTTATGGCTGGGATAATTTAAAATATTGGTGAGAGAAGGGAGTGGAAGAATGTAAACGCGGAGTTAGGCAGAAAGAAGTTTTAAGAGTGAAATAACAAACAGAGGCAGTTACCAAATAAGGCAAAAAAGTGTGGTAGAAAACTGTGCATAGTTATCGACTTCCGTCATAGAACGTTTGAAACTGTTGCGCTATAAAGAAAGATTCAACCCCTTTCAGGAAAGGAAAATCGTTGCAACCAATCAAAGATAAGTAAGGGAAAATATTAGCTGAGCCAGAAATGATCTAAAAGTGGTGGAAAGAACATGAAGAGGAAACTGTATGGTAAAGAAATTAGACCAGCGAGATTAGGCATGCAGACTATGATGTAGATGAAGATAGCTTAGATCGCGCCTTGATGGTGAGATAGAAAGGACATTTAGGGATTAAAAATCAAATTAGGCTGTGAGTGAGACGTCACCGCGGAGCTACTTACAGATTTAGGAGAATTTGAGAGGAAGAGTTTCGACTGATTCGTAGCATTTATGAGGGAGAAATGAGGGAATCAATGTCGGTGTTGTGGTGGTTCTTCCATTTAACCCATCGTCGTATAGTACTATATGCATTAGGTATAAAATTTATAATTACTCGTACATAATTACACATGAATACATATGGACAGATAAACATTCATTATGCACAGATATGTGCTTCTAAGACGTGTGTGGACGGAATGAAACCAGCGAGAAAGTATGTAGTATTGAAGAGGAACTTCTTGTAAGATTGGATTTCGGGTTGTGTTCTGTGAGACTAGGGAATTGATGCTGTTCCGTTTGATGGTTTGTATTCATTAAAAACCTAAATTAACCGGTAGAATACCGATGTTATAATATTGTCCAATTATCTGGTGATATAATAGAATTAGGAGTCGAGGGGTAGAAAAATAACGTGAGCGGAAAAATTGGTGCAGGCATTTTGGGGATTGGCCCCTCTTTACCTCCGACAATATAAAAATTGTTGAATTTTACATTGACGACCCAATTCATGTGTAAAATCAAAGTTATCATTTAGTTCTTGGGAGAGGGAAAAATTGAGGCCGAAATGCAGTCCCTCTCCTCCAACGAATAATACTGGGCTAAACTTTTATTTTCAGAGATGGTCATAGGATTAAATTGGATGCACTACAATTCTCTGCTGTGAGTGCGTCAAACCTTCTGCGTGCCGAGTGTCATTTGAATGAAGTAACCCCAAGGGGTTGGATGATTTATGGCGCTTTCGTTGGGTGTGTTGTAATCAATTAGAGCTGATAAGTCAGAGATTTTAATGTTAAAAAAAAACCTTCTGTCAACCAAAAGAACCAGGAGATCAAGGGGACAAGTTCAAGGGGATCAAGGTATTTATTCTGTGTCTTCGTCTCCGTCAACGGTTTTCGAGCACTCGAAAAAGTGTTAGTCGGAGATGAACACTTAAATAGCGAGATCAGGGGTAATCGTTTTAACCCGATGCGCAAAGCTCGATGTGAAAAATAACTTCTCCGTCATCAGTTTCCGATATACGTGATATATATTGGAATTTTAAAACAAATTTTTCACATAAAGTTAATTCCGGTGTTTGGTGAGAAGTTCTGGTAAGGCTTATTATTAGTTTGTTGAAAAAAAATAAAATTTAGGGCTGACTTTGACTTTCAATGCGAAATTTGGAATTTGCGACGAATGCACTCGTTTGATGACTTACACATTCCGTCAGATTTTAAAAGGTAATGTTTTTTTCAAGAGTTATCTGAATTATTTGAAGTTAATTGAATTAATTTCGCATCACCAAGCATTTAAATTTGCTGACCGCCAAAAAAGAATTTGACAGGAGATTTTAGTACTACCAGCCGAAGGTTAAATCAAATATCAGAAGAATTTGTCCACATCATGACACCAGGAAGACGTAAAAGTAAGAATTTATAATCGCGTCTTTCCACAAAATTAAATCCCTGATCATAGATGAGTATGTAATGAAGAGTGGAGCGTTTGCATGAAAGCAGTTAATTCTTCTGAAACTTCGATCCTCCTTTAAATTGTGCGTTTCAAAATTTAGCTTAAAAAAGTACTTTGTTTTTGGATTTTTTTTTACTTTAATGGGTGCGCAATTTTTATTGACGGTTTTTTTATTTGCTAAAATAAAAAGAGTAATAATGCATAGTTGTTTCTATTGCCAGGTTTCAGATTGGTTTGCGATAGCTGCTTGGGCTGCTTACTAGTCTTAATAACTATCAAATAAAAATATATATATATATACTTTAAAAAACTTAAAACCACAAACCATTAAGTCCAGTAAAATGAAACGCCGCTGTTTGCAAAAAAAATCATAATTTTGCTCGAACTATACTATGTACTAAGTTTTGTCTTCAAGTTGTTTTTCATTTTTTACATGGGAAAAACGCCGTATACCAGCCATATTTCTGGTGTATTGAAATGTAATGAAATAATTGACTTTGTAATTCCACACACTTTATTTAAAAACACGACCCAGGTTTCGACGTTGAACGTCATCATCAGGTGGTCCTCATAGAAGTACGCTGGCTATATATACCTTCTGATCATAGGAGGGGGGGTTGGTCAGAGAGGGAGGTTGGAGGGGTAAAAAGGTTACAATGTAGCTGGGAAGAAAAGAGAATTACATTTTTGATTTAGAAGAGTGGTAGGTCTAGGAGTGGGGAGTGGGAGGGATACAAAATTTCGTTGGCAAGATCATCTTTCCAACGGACACATTTCAAAATTTCTAACTGCTCCAAAGCATCGAGCCTTTGACCTTTTTCTTCAAAATGAATAATTTTTGTCACAAAGTCACTTTTTACAAATCTTACAAAGTCAATATACTTACAAAGTCAATTATTTCATTACATTTCAATATGTTATGCAAATTCCACAAAGGTACGCCTGAGACAACAAATTTCATATTTCTGGTATTACGTTTTAATGTGGTGCGTGAATATGAATTAAATAGGGAATGCATCACCGCATGACAAAACAAGGCCAAAAGTAAGAGAGAGCATGGATTTTATTGAATTTATTTGATATAATTGTATTTAATTATTCCGCGATTTACAGTTCATTAATTAAGACGTATGTGGAGCAAGCTTTTTAGAAATCTCTCCGTTAACTTGTGAGAAAGAATGAATCTTGTCTCGTATAAGCTTGATTATTTGCGTTATTTATGAAGTTCTTATGCGTAGTTTTTACCATTTAGCGACCTTTGAGGATGGACGCTATTTTAAAGGTTTATTTTAAATATCCATAACGTAGGATCATTTGGTATCAGTAATTTTGTATATATCGTCGCTAAAATGCAAAATATATTACGTACATGTTTCAAAGAGCCAAAATCTCGATGCCTAAGTCCAAAATGGCGAAGTTAGTTGCACTATTATAAAGAATACACAACAACATGACGTTCCCTCACATCCACGTATCATCGCCTTTTGCCTCGTCCCTGAGCCAGTACGTGCATCAAGGTGAGACTGGTTTATTCTGCTAATTTCTCCCTGCGAGTTAACTCCCTTCACCATGATACAAACCCTAGAGACCATTTGCTGAAGTGCTATTGAGTGTATGAAAAGCAATCCAGTTAACGTATCTTCTTCTAATTTCCCCTCCATCAATTTCCATTAACGTCTAAACAGAAGCAGAACCCGGCAACTAAGGGTAGTTAGCATACCTAGTCGAATATAACCACGAGATTTCCATCAGGAGCAGCCGAATTCTCGGCATTTTCAAAAGCGCGGCCATAAAATACTGTAATGGATTTTGAATTGAATCTCGAGGAATTCTTGGCGAACTTGGGAAGAAGTTTGGTATTTGCTTATGGAATCTTTGGCACGAAAAGGGAAAAGAAGGCTTGGGGAATGTCGCTGCAGGGAAATTTGGATCGTGCGCGGGCGTGTGAAGGTGAATATACAGGGTTCGTCCGGAAAATAAGTGTACTGAGCTCAGGAAAAAAAATTTATTACACTTTTACATATCTTAAGCTAATATTCCTCAAAATAGGACCCTTGTGAGTCGAAACACTTTTTCCAGCGGCGTTCCCATTCCTGGAACGCTCCCGCGAAGGCATCATCGGGAACCTCTCGAAGACTCATCGTCGACCTCTTCTCTGCCCTCCACGAACATCTTGTGCCACCGAAAGATCATGTTTCTGGACATGGCTGACTCCCCGTAAGCCTGGTTAATCATACCGACAGTTTCGGTAGACGATTTCCCAAGCTTTACCGCAAATTTGATGGAATAACGCTGCTTCGGCATCGCGTTCCGTGACGTGGGTCGAGCGTGGAGGTTCGCGTTAACAGAGCTCCTCACTACACCACAGCTCAGAGCCGACTGCCTTTTTCAGCGTCGCTTGCCAACATACCCCCCTCCAATCGCAGCCCGTCAAGGCGGTGCTGGGCGCGCCTGGAGCGGCGGGAAAAAATCAGTACACTTATTTTCCGGACGAACCCTGTACGTATATCAGCGAGAAATCATGCTCATAGAGGAATATCGTTGTTTCACTTTGAGCTATTGACGAAATTGCCATCTCTTCCCTAATATTTTTGTCGGGAGCGGGCGTTCCTGTCTCACCTAAAGACATCCCCTGAGCCATAGGAATTGGTTTGACTTCTTAAAGCGAAAGTCATCACTTACTTGGAAACAAGTTTTAAAATGTAAAAACTAAACTTGTGTGGGAATCTATTAATTATCGGGTACTACTATCAAAATAAAAAGTAAATTTTATTGGAAAATTTGGTGTTTCGATTTTTATCCGTAAACTATATTGTTTTATCCGGGAAACAGAAATTACGCGGCTTCATTCCAATTATCTTTTTCACATGTAATGCAATTGTGTACCAATATCACCTTGGTTTTAACCCTGTGTATCTTATTCAGAGTTGTTAATTCTAGTGAATATAAATGTAGTTGCTAATTGCAATAAATAATCGAATGTGTCAGGAAATTAAAATGTGTACACACTCACAGAAACTCCTTCATGCCTCTTCTTTTTCTCTACAGGCTCTGCCCTGGTGGTTGGTAGAACTGCAACCCTTTCCGCAGTCTGCTCTCCAATATCAACATCTAATCCTCGGCGTAAGTATGGTGCGAAAGCACCTTGCTTTATACCTGTATGAGGCTCGTTCATGTAAAGTATTAAAATTATATGCAAGTTTATTGCGGAATGCGGAAAAACTAATGTAAAAATAAGCTGTGGGAACGCGATCGAAATGGAAATGTGAGCATACGCTTTCAAAAAGATAAGAAAATGGAATATACAGGTACAAAATTTTTAGATAATTTATTTTTCAAATGTTTGAAATCCGGTTCTCAACTATTCTACGCTAACTTAAACTTTAGGTGGTGCTTCCAACTATCCATTTTCTCAAATAATCATGCATATTTTATAAATAACTTTGAAATTAGTTACTTTATTAAAAAGCTGTTAATGCACAGTATGTACGTATTTATCTAAATATTCAGAGGGCTCTTGTCGTTTCTTAATTTCAGCTAAATGGATGAAATTTCGATATAAAATCAAAAATAAATTAATACATACAAAATTAGATTTGATTTTATTGTTTGGGTGCTAGAACAACAACTTTCCAAAATTTACCTCTCTCGAAGCCAAAATTTGTCGCTATAGAAAATCCTAGTCTCACTATCCTAATGCTAAGATTCCCTTGAAGTGAGTTGAACATCTTAAACACCCCATTATCTTAAAAGTATTTGAAATATTTGCGTTGTTTATTTAAAGATACTCACTGCTCTTTTTTTGCATGCCCTGATAGCCAATTAATGCAAAATTATAGTCACGATTAATACATATTGAAAGGAAATAATTAAACAATTTAATTAATTGATTTATTACATAAATGCACGACCAGGATCTAATTTTTATCTTTATTATTTGCGCATTTTTTGAGTACTTTCATTTAAAAACATGTATTGCAAGTGGTAACTTCTCATTAATTAAATTGACATGAATTGATATAACTCGTGAAGTTGCAGCCAAAAATTTTGCCTGAGGGCAATATTTCAGTACGCGTCGGTTAAAATGCTGTTAATTGCCGTAGATTAGTAGATTAAAGGATTCTTACCCTCCGAAAAAATACCTTCCATTTTTAAATGCTGAATGTGATTCTCGGTGGTGGCAATCATTTATTTTTCAGGGAAATTAAAGAGCACAAACTCAAGGGATACTTTTTATTTTAAGATCATCGACATTCATACGGCAATAAATTACATGATATAGGAAAATGAGAGAGTACGCAACTGACTAGTCCTCTGCTTTGGGGAAGAAACTCATTTCACTGGCGTAAATGCTTTGGCTAGATTCTTTAGAAGCGAAAGATTAGGGGATTTCAAATAAGTATCCAGTGGGATTCGTCTAAATATTCCCATAGTTTCGGGAAAAAAGGAGAATCATCAAACTAAAGACTCCCGAGAGGAGAGAAGGATGACCTAATTTTTCTGTTCCACCCTCAACAGCGCTCGTTCCCCACTAAATCCTTTGAAAACAACACATGATGGATTTTCCTTCTTTTTGTGGATAATTACACCCTCTGGACTCATTTTGATATGAATGTGCGTGTGCGGTATCGTGAAATCTCGGTGGAGGCGCAACAATGCGGGAGAAAAACAGATAAAGGAGAAAGAAAGATCGAGTTAAATGGGGAAGAGCGGGAGCAGAATCCTATTTCTCCTATGGCTTGTGGTAATACCAGGGATGTAGTCGCTTCTTACTGTGAAACCAGCGACCTCTTAGTAGGCATATTCTTCCCTCTCTACCTCTCTTTGCTCAAGCACATCCTCTTTGTGTGGTAACTAATATTGCTCTCCTTCTCCCAAGCGTTTACCGTTGCAATATTGTGATGTCATCGTGA
This sequence comes from Hetaerina americana, assembly GCF_022747635.1. Lineage (NCBI taxonomy): Eukaryota > Metazoa > Arthropoda > Insecta > Odonata > Calopterygidae > Hetaerina > Hetaerina americana. The sequence goes on from NW_027286763.1 coordinate 32,389,061, forward strand.
GGCGCAAACCGTGAAGTCGCCGAATATTGATTGCTATGCCAATGCCATTGTAGTGAGCACCACATGCATGAAGAAGTGAAAACCGAGCCTTTTCTGCGGATTTAAATGTATATCGGAATGTGAATTTTGAATTTGGGCTTCCAGCGCACTTTTTCCCCCGTTGTCTTCTATCTCTCGGCCTGCTTCGATGGTCGGCCCCTCCCAACCCTCGTCCCCACCAACGTACGCCCGCCCGCCCTTCCCCTTGTCCCCCTCGCTTCCATTTCCACCACCATGCCCACCTTATTTCCTTTCATCTTCATGTCGGAATTCTTCTTCTTCCTTTCCACGGTGCCTCCTACTTTTGGGAAATCCCTCTCAGAAGCTGCGTTCCAATTCGCCTTTCCGGATAAACCTTGAAAGTTTGCTAATCCTTGGGAAAAAGTAACAAACTTAAGGACTTTCTGCCTTCTAAATGTTTCCTTTTAGTTATTTTTCTAACTCTTCACCTTTTGTAGGTGTAATGGATTTTTTCGACCTTTGAACTCGGGATTTTACTAGCGCACAAAGAAAAAAAATGTTGTTGAAATGGATATTCATTGCATTTCAATAACTTGTTCAATTGTTTCTGGCTCAACCTTGTGGAAATTCATTTTAATGAAATTAAGAATACAAAGTAACTTTCCACTGTCCTTTATTAGCGTACAACCGGTTTCAACGCTCAAGCGTCATCATGACGCTTGAGCGTTGAAACCGGTTGTACGCTAATAAAGGACAGTGGAAAGTTACTTTGTATTCTTAATTTCATTAACTTGTAACTGAATAAATTGTTTAACTTTTTTTGATTTTTCTGTGTTTCTATAAAATGGAAGAAGAATATTTTGGACTCGTTTTCCATTTTAGTTTTCTAGGTATAAGGTTTATATACCTGCTAATATATCTGGCAATGAGTTGAGAGCAAATGGATCAAAGATTAGATTTTTCAGGTTAAAATGGATTTCTAGGACTTGGATGTTTTCTGTGACTTATAAAAAATGGTGTTAAAATTTTTGTGTTAGCCAGTCAAGTATCACTTCAAGGCAATTTCCAGAACGAAGAGGTACCAAACAATATCCACGTTTCATAAAATCATCTCCATCAAGGGTTATCTATCCGTTAATAGGTTTTCGGCAGTTATCCAGGCTATCCTGGCCCCTGCAAATATTTTTATTCCCTTATGGCTACTTGCACCAGCATTTTCTATTGCTTGTATTTTATAGTTCATCCTCATCTTTCTTAAATTTTCCACCTCAAAGTGTCATTCAGTTATGATGCGAGTGCATAGTAAGCTGTCGTGACTCGCAATTTACCCAATTACTCTTCCTCTTCTTCTCGTGGGTTCCCGTCGTAAGTCTCTCTATTTAATCGGTCTCAGAAGTTCTTCTAAATTTGCAATTTTGCCTATACGATGCAATTTATTTTCTCCAATCTTCTGTACCCCACCTTTTTATTGACTTTAAAATATGATCTATGCCGTCCATCGTGTCATATTCGCGGAAAGGAAGACCTCATATATAGCTTCTAACTTTATCGCGTCCATGCAAGTATTACAGGTATATCCGGTAATTAGTTTCATTTTAACTGCTAGTAATCTGCATGCTTAAACAGTAAACTTTTTTCCATTGTCCCCGAGTGTCTAAGAAGATACCTACGACGATTCCCTACATCGACCGCAGAACAATAGTTTTCAAATTGTTTTTCTTTCAAGCTCCATTGCAAGTTCTTCTTTCTTCTTTTCAGACATAGCCATGACGCCCTAGAATCGCAGCATACTTCTCCTTTCTAGTATCAGTTTAATTATAGTATTCCTACGCCACCATTTATCCTGTCCTAAATATCGCTAATACACTTATTATTTATTATTATTATACTACCGGTTTAGGTAAATTTTGTATTAGTAAGACTTGAACAAGGATAATTTTCTATGCCTATGCTAATATGGCAAATTACCTTGACATCGGAAACTACTATCAACCTTTCCCCAATTTTGAAAATTTCCTTTGGCTTCTCATTTATCCAAAATGACTATCCTTTTTTACCCCTTCTTTGCTTTTAAAATGTTTTTTTTTCTTATCACAGTATTTAACATCTCATCACCAACCAAAATCCTCGGTATTCACTTTTCCAGCCACCTTCAAATTTCTACCAAAAATCTACTTTCCGAATCTCCCATAATAAACTCTACGTTTGTTTTCATTTCTTCTTTTTTCGCTTTATCCATCATTCTCCCCACCAACATTTCAAAAGCCTCCAATATCATTTTGCTTCAATGACCATGCTTTCGCGCCGTAAAAAAACCCGCTTTATTTCAAATTTTGTAGCGAGTCTTATATTAACAATCTTAATCAACATAACTGTCATCAAGTCCCTCCTCTTTGCTAAAGATTATTTGCCTAACGTAACTATTTCTCTAATGACTCTAATACCTGAAAAACTTTGTTCGAAAACACTTCCGAGATATGTAAACTGCCCCACCTGATCTAGTCAATGAGCTCTTATTTTAATATCTACATTAACCTTTGTCTACCTTGAAAACCCCATATCCTTTGTTTGGTTTACATTTATTCTCATCTCTCACCTATCGCACTAACAGTCAAATGCACTCAGCTGGTCCTTGGCTAACTGGTTAATGAAAGCTCTATCATCCGCAAATCTAACCATTTTTTTAATTCCACACCGAATTTCATCTTCTATCTCCATTTATCTGATGCCTCTTTTACCATTACTTCAACATATGCCTTGAAAAGCTCGGCACTGTAATGGTCAACCATGTCTCACCCCTCTTTCTATTAGTGCCCATTCGGACTCTTTATCCGTCACTCGCACGTGAATAGTCTGGGACATGGCAGACTGTAATGTGTCTCAGACTAATACCTAGACTTGTAATAAGCCTCCCATTCCTCCAATCTACTCTTATTTTCAGTAACCTATTCAATTATTCTTCTAATGTTAACCTATTGAACACACTCTCTAAATTTAAAAACAAACAAATTCATTCCTATTTAATTCTATTTTCCCCTTTATCAGTTCCTCATTATTGCTACCTCTCGCGTTCCTTTCTCCTTCCTGCACCCAAACTAGTCATCTTCTTTGCGGTCCTTCCCCCTTTTCGATAACTATTGATCGCTAAATAAATAATGAATGGAGGGATGATGTGTGCGGAATTTAAGTATGGTTTATTGTAGTGTAGGTTGTTGGGCTGTTTTTTGTTGCTGTTAAGATTGGTGGGGAAATTGTCATTGTGCCTTTTGGCAGCTTGCGTCCATCCTAAACCTACCTTAAATAGTACATTACGTTTATAAGAGCATAATGCCAGTTGCTGAAACAGTAATACTATAGGAGATTATGGCGGTATGATATACAGGGAATAAAATAATCAGACATATAAATGAAGACACTATTACTGATAAACATGCTAATTACCAGAACTACAAGTACAGATACATAATACACGGGTCGATGGAAAATTATTGTTGCATTAATTTGGTAAGTCTTATTCCTAAACCTCGCCCGCGTTCATATGTCATGAAGGCATCAGGAATCACACATCAGGACATTTAGGCATTAGGACATGAAGGAGTCAGAGAAGTTGTAGGGGTCTTAGGACTTGTCGCAATATTTTTAGAAAGGTGTACATGCTCTAAAGTGCAGACTAAAATATTTATTCCAGTCTAATATTCAAGGTGCGTAAATAAATAAAATTACCGTTATCAATTATTGACTTAGGATACTATGGAAAAATAAACACATACGAGAGATATCCCGAAGATGTTTACTCCCTTGGCTCCATCTATATTGCCACGGTTATCCACGTGGACCATGAAATAAAAGCAACAATATAAGAGCATTTACTTTAATTTCTATCGTAACACTATTGACACCATAAAACATTCTGAGAGTTGTCGAGAGTTTAGCTTTTCATTAAAGATGAAAAAAAGCGCACTTTTAAAGACTCTGTTTCAAGTTGATAAACTCTTATTTTTTCACTGACGGAGGAATATGATAAAATCCTTCACAGAAATAATACATAAATCTTTGTACGGAATCATTTTGTTTTTACCTGTTTCATTTTTGTTTACTTAAATAAAGGAAACTATTAATTGAATTTATTTTCACCCATTCACCCGGAAGGGCGAAATATAATTTTTTTTTGTAATTTTACAGATGCAGATAAATCAAATTGTGAAGACTAATTTTTCTCCTTTTTCCCTCACGTGCATATATCCTGCTGCCCACTCCACTTTGAGTGTACGTATACCTTCTAGCTGAAATGTTTTCATAAATAGGAAGATTGATACCTTTGATATTAGTTGGTATATCTCCACTGTAGTGAGGGACCCAAAATACAGCGCAGAGCACACTAATCACCATTTTTATATCGCATATGTCTCATTTTTTTAATATTTTGAAATCAGTAAATTTCCATCGTTCGTCGCTGCCCAACCAGGTAGCCGTCGCGTATATACCGCCTTCTTGGGTCTAAGGTAGGAGGAAGACGGCTGGGGGTGGTGATGTTGAGTGAGGGAGAGAGAGAGCTAACTCGTCAGAACGATCGGTAATTGGAAAGGAACTCCTCGGGGACCGTCGTGAGAGGGTAGGGTGAGGAGGCAGCGGCTCATGCGAGAGGAAGGTGACGTTCGGGAGTGCGGGGAGGTGGGGGAAATGGAGCCAAGGCTCTGAAGCCGGCTCGGGGAATATACTTTGGATATTGGTTGGTGTGAACAGGAGCCCGGGTTTTTGGCGGATGGGATGGCGGTGACTCTCTCCGACAGGGGCGGAGGTTTCAAGAGATGGTGTATTGAAACACATCCCCTGGGACTGAAAGGTCCCTTACCCATCCTTCCACCCTCCTCACTCCCCTAGATACCATTTCCCACCTAATCCCTTTCCATTCCATCCCATCCTACTCACATTTTCACCTTATTAATGATAAAGGGAAGCTCTTGACAAATTATCATTATTAATCTTTCGCCAACCCTTAAAACCATTTTTACGGTCCCGTCAACATTTTAACAGGATGTTTATTTCATCGTGGTAGCCAAACTGACCGATATCTGGAATAAAACTGGTTAAAAATGCTGTATGTTCACGGTGTTACCAAATGTGTGATTTTCCCGAACTTTTACCAGTCATTTCTGAAGCATTTAGGGCGATTTATGCACAGGAATTTCATCCTTACTCAAATGAGTGACTTTGAGCCTCAGCACGGCGTAGTGAGAATTCTGCACCCTCATCTTTCAAGTTAAAATCGGTTTACCTTATGATTGCTGTGAATACTCTTATCCTTATTGTAATTCCATTCAATAGCTCAGATCCTTACAGAGGTAATATTTAATTGGAATATTCATCAAATCTATGACACTAAGAAGCGGTCAGCGTTCAACAGGGTGCATTTTTGAAGTGTTAAGGAGAATCATCTCGTCCGAAATAGATTTAAGAACTGTAGACTTAAACGCGTGCAGCGTAATTATTCATATTAAATAGAACTTCAAATAATTGGTAAATTTCACCTAGTTGAAATAGTTTTCTCCTCGGTACATCGTTATTGCTTTTTTGTCTTCGTACAAGTATATTCTTCGTCCGTTGTTCATAATCTTTGCTTTTTGTACCCTTAATGTACCAGTATAAATAAAATACTTAACTGAAAATGTATGCTTACATTTGAAATTCAGTTAATCAACAAAAACTAAATGTAACTTTAAGAGTTTCTAACATTTGCTAACAATTGCGTGTCAATGATTGAAATGCATAATTTTTACGACCAATTATTACGATGAGTTATGTATTAAACTCGTCTCTCATTAGGTGGTTCCATATTTCATGCATCAATGATTACATTTATATTTATGTGATGCATGTTCTATCATTCTAAATTTTCCTTTGAACACCGATCTACTTAAAATAAGAGAGATATTTCCGCCGAAAATTCTGCAGACGAATGCTATTAGTTAATATGACTGCTCTTATTACCTGATATTTTTCCAAATAATTTAAGTTTTTATTTACAAATGAATATCAATATTATAGAACAGAGTTATGGGAAATATTATTGACATAACATCTTAATGGTAGGATAAAATTATCTATGCAGTTTTCACGTAATTAATATATAGAAATTCATGTGGAAACTGCCAATGCCAACTTCATTCTTCCAACTGCCAACTTCATTTACTCCTCTAATGAAGAATTTCCACAAAGCTTTGCCGGAGACATTGTCTAATAAAACTGTAAATTTTCTTACTTTTTTCGGTATTTTACAGCGGTATTTGAATTTGCCTTTGTTTTAGGTATTATTCTTATTTCGTTAAATTGTCTACCCAAATATTATAGTTACTACAAGTCAAAGTGAAATTATTGGTGCAAAGAACTATCATTAATTCAGGAGCATTGTTCATGTTTTCAAACGCGATTCAAAGTTTTATATGAAGAACTGGATGTCTATAGTAAAGTAATATTCTAATTTATATGTTGAGGAATAGTTGGTGAACGTATACTATCGTTCGTAATGAGAAATTCAGCACATTTCATTGAGATTATAAAAACATTAGCAATCATCGTATTAATTCACTCTGGTAAGAATGGACGTTGATTCACTCTTTACTCAAGTTCCAGTAACAATCCAGAAGTTATTCTCTATTGACCAAAATTAATACGAAATTATGTCACCGAAAGTGCCGAGCCATGCTTTTAAAAGTGCTATCTTTCTTACAGCGGGGAAATGCGTATGCATGTACATATAGGAATAGCATTCAATAAGTTCAACTCTGTTATCGTGTAACTTTTAATGGAGGACTTCGGCTTACGGACTCTAGCGTTCATCTGTTTAAATTTATCCAGTGTTTAGCACACAGACGATAGGTGTGTTATTTGGCTTTAGAAAGAATCTCTCGAAGATTTCGAAAACAAAATTTACAAAAGAGATCGAGGAAGCTAAATTATTACTTTATCTTGGTGCGAAGATCGGAAGAAGGCAAGATTGATTATTCGGAAATTCTTTTATTTGTAGTAAAACACACGCGGAGAGTATATAATGGCGACTAACCGCAACCGTCCAGAAGCCCTCTCTAATGACACTGCGTCATCGATTAAAAATGTTGTCCGATAGGAAGAGCATTAAAAATGAAAGCAGTATCTAATGGTTTTGAAAGGATATTGGCATCTACTGCCTTTCATTCATAAAAAGAACATTGAATAAATAAAAAAGAATAGCGACCAGAATGGCAAGAACCAGCCTATCGCGTCCGCTAGGTTACCATACGTATCGGGAAAAACTGACCCAGCAGTGCTCGAAAATTATTAACAGGCAGGATTTAGGCGAGATTCAAATGCTGCAATCCCAAAGTTTAAACATTATTCGCCTAGAGCGGGATTCTAACCCGAATAACTCGATGTTCGGCCGAGTGCTTTAGCCAGATAAGCTACCGAGGTATCCTATTACATTCTGAAGTTACTATTGTAGCATCCTCCTTCGAGGTTTGCAAACTCCTCTTCGAGAATTTAATGCTTAGTGGTGGCGTCACATGATAAAAATGTTATTTTTGCATATAACTTTCAATTTATTTGCTTTTTATGTATAATTTACTATTGTAGCATAGCCTTAATCACATATGATGGACAAAGAATTAATACAATCAATACAACATACAATTACAGAGAATCGTTATCATATACCATAGTGATATTATCTTCATAATATACAATGGTAGTATGACTGAAAAATATATACGAGTACATGAAATACTCATTCTGGTCCAGCTAAATCAGTCAGTTCTGGCTTGAAAGCAGTCGCCAGGTAAACAAAAATGAGAGGCTAAAGTTACAATTATAAAGGTACATACAATGTGTCACGTTTTGTTCCAAGCCCTATTCCATTCTGTATAATAGCCAGTCTTTTATTCTCCCTTTCACAGCAAAATTAGAGGTACAGTAACCTCCAATTTTCTTCTTCCTCGATCGGTATGAATTTTTTTATATACTTAATATTGGCCCTTAATAATAATTCCTTTTTATTTTAATGAAGTATTTTATATTTGTCATAAAAATAGTATCCTATTATGATGGCATATCAATACAGACTGTCGACAAGCAGAATTCCTAATTTTTGAAAGATATTTCTTCAATCCAGAATATTTGTATTTTTTTATCTAGCCTCAGACATTTTCTCTAGGACTTTTTGCTGTTTATTTTTTTAGTATATTAATTTTTGTAGAACTAGTGGATCCCCAGATGGTTATACTATATCTTAAAATACTCTTGACCAGTACAAAATACACTATTTTGATGACATTGAATCTTACAAAACTAGTTATGTAGGGAACATGATGAAGGATGTCATTTAATTAGTTATTTATTTTTAAAATATGCCCACAAAAGTTAATATTTTGATCAATGATTACCCCCAAGTAATTATTTCTTATTTGCTTGTTCCAGCATGGGGCAATCACAGTTATTGGTGAGAAAATGTTGGCAGTAATGTGAATGAATCTGTTATTTAATATTTATGATTTCAGTTGTATTTTTCCACAAATATGACTTTGGGTTTTTTCACATTGATAATGAGATAATTATCATGTACCAATTTACTGATGTTATTTAAGCCAGGTCCTATGCCCTGAATAGCTATTTTTAATTCCCTAGGCTTCGCTATTAGTACTGCATCATCAGCATACCATATCAACTTGCAGAAATACCAGCACTTGAATATCTCATTTAATATATTATGAGAAGTAAAGGGCCAAGAATAGATTCTTGTGGCTCACCTAATTTTATCTCATGATCTTCAGTACATGCATTATTTATTTTAGTGACTAATTTTCTACCTTTAAAATAATAAGAAAACCAAAGTTGGCTGGGTCCACAAACTCCTATTCACTAAAATTTTTTAAACAATATATTGTGATCTACAATGTCAAAAGATTTTCCAAGATCTATAAATGCTATTACCATGTTAAACATTCTCCATTCCGTCTCTGATACTGTTCACAGCTATTTCAATGGTTTCTGTGGCTCCTGTATTTTTTGGAAACCAAATTGAAATGTTGATACAATTTCATTCAAATCCAGGAAATTAAGCAATATGTCTGCTGTAAACCTTTCCATAATTTTTGAAAAGGCAGGTAATGTTGATACTGGGTGATAAGTATTCAAGTCTCTTTGAGATACTCCTTTGTAAATAGGTCTTATAACATCTTTTTTTAAACCAGTAAGGATTTTTGCATTTCATATTGATTTACAATATCCTTTAATACTGGTATTATATTAGGGGAACTTTTTGGTTACATTATTCTACCACCATCATGGCCCATTGGTTTCAACTCATTGTGTTAATAATCTTATTTATGTCATCCTCTGTTACTACATTTATTACTATGCAATTTACTCGCTTCTTTGTATTTACAAAACTCATTGGAATTTGACAATTATCTTTCAGGAAAGCTATTTCTCTGGGGAAATGTTTAGAGAATCTGGATGTGATCTCTTTAACTGAATTTATACAACCAAAATATCTTATTGGGTCTTTATCTGTATTTCACTTGATTTTTCTTCCTGCTAAACTGTTTATAGTACTCAATATTTTCCTTGTACTTTTTTTTAAGGTAATCTACCGGTTAAGGTAGGTTTTTGGATGGACACAACTACCAAACAAATATTTTATTACTCCTAACAAAACACAAAATCCATCATCCTACTCCATATCAGGTCCCTCTTCATCTCTGATTTTCATTAGTTTGATCCTTTATTTTTTTATTTTTTTTATTTAAATTTATTTAATTTTATTTAATTTTATAATTTAAATTTATTTTTAGCTTTCCTTATTTCATTGTTGACATAGTTCTTACATTTCTGGTAGTTTATTCTATGTATACATTAGAAGGTGAGTTTTCCATTTTTTGGAAAATTTACTCTTATTTTTTATCATTGCTAGCAGATTATTTGCCATCCACTCCTTCTGCATACTTCTCATTTCAGTATTTTTTGAGATATACTATATATATATATATTCTGAATTACATTTCCCGTAGCCTCATAGAGTGAGTCAGGCTCTGAAATCAATATCAATTCAACCTAATTATACTTCAATGGTAACCTAGTCACAGATTTAGCACAGAAAATTTCTTTGATCTCATTATTATATTTTGCATTAAAGTACTTAGTTTTTATTTAAAATCTACCAGCTAATGTGTTGTGATTCAATATATTTGATTCAAAAATCATCCCTTTCACTAGGTATTTCCTCTATAATAAATGCAATCTTGGGTGATTTTACAAAGATAATCTTCCACAGCAAATTTCCTAGTATATCCAGTTATGGCCTCATAGACCCTTTAGTGGCCATCATATCTCTATAACTAATCACATAATTATTATTATCATTCTTAAGATTGATATTTATATCTCCTATAAAAAATTCCTCAGGCCTTCATTATTAACAAAAGAGTTTATAAATTCTATGAAATCTTTTATACTTAAATCTGGTGGTCTATATGTAATCATTAAAGAAACAAAAATATTGTCCAAGACCAGCTCACCATATAATAGTTATCATACAATTGATGGTAATTTTTTTTCGTTGAAAGTAACTTTGTTGTTTACAAATAATATAATACCACCACCTCTTGTTTTAATTCTCAATTTTTGGTATTTTTTATATCCTTTCAGTTGATAAAAATCACTTTCTGTTTTGCTTATATTCATCTCAGTAAGAATCACAATATCAAACTGGAGATATACTAGCAGATGCATAAGAATTATATTTAATGCACACCAATTTTTTCTCTATGATCTTATGTCTAGGTACATAATTGAAATTTTTTGAAAGAGGTATGTCATATGAAATACAATGAATATTTGGATTTTTAACTGTTGAAAATAAATCCACGAATAGTTAATATCCCACAAGATAATGCCTTAGAACTATCCAAGATTCTCATCTGACCTTATCCTGATGGTCTCTGAGTTTTCCGACATATTCGCTAAATTTTTTTCAAATTTTACCCATATAAATTTGTGTCCCCTTTTCTTTTGCTTTCCATAACAGGTTTTTATAATATCCAGTTAGTGCCTCATTAATAAATATTTTACCAGAAGATTTCCCATTAGTAATATCACTTTTATGAACAAATTTCCTTTTGACTACCCATTTCACTTTTATGTTTTTGTTTTTGAAGGACACCACTAGTTTGATCTTTTTATTGTTAGACTTGTTCTTAATGATAAATGCATCATCATCAACGTTTTAACAGTAGTCTTCAATGCCATTTTTTTGGCAATCTTTTCCACAACCAAGATTGGTGAGGTATCAGTGTTATTCAAGACAAGACCCACAACTTCCACCTTGTTCCCCGTAATATTTTGTTCAATTGCCTTAACCCTATTTTGTAAATCAATAACTTGTCTGTTTTCATTGTGTAGTTCCTCCTTTAAATTGTTGATTATGTCTTTTAGGTCCTTGACCACTTTTTTATTTTCCCATAGTTCGTCATATTTTTCGAACATAAAAGATAGGCTCTTAGACATATCACTCACGGTTTTATTAAGGGAATCAAATCGTTGACTTATTTCGCAACGCCCATATTTATCTCCGTTGTTTATGTCCCATTCATCCTGTGCCATATTGGCCAGACCAAGATTCTTTCTTTGACCACTTGTCGTGCTCATTTTCTCATCATCACACGTTGACTGTGATCGCCGTTAGTTGGACATTTCCTCTCCTATTTCTTTTTATTAGACATGTTCCTCCAAGTACTTTCAGATGGTCCAGATTAGGAGACGTGTGTTTTTATCACACAGAGTCCAATTAACATAGAAACCGTCTTTCGAAATTGGTTTACTACATTTTCCAAATTACATGATGCTCAATTGTGTTCGGAGCAAATGTAAACCCAAAGATTTTTGCCAATATCACTTAAAGTAGCTCATATATACACACACGCAAACCATCACCAAATTCAGGAACATTTAAATAGCAAATAACATTGAAAAATCCATTTAGCACTGCACCCGCATTAACATAATCTTGAAATACCACGGAACATCAAGGGGTGATCTACTCATGCACAACACTTAATTGTTTTCTATTCTGGAAAATATTATATTAAGTATTTAAGAATGCACAAACGGAGCAATAGAAAAACTCCAGGTTAGAGAGCTAAAATAGAGCCTGGAAGGTATGATTAGGTTTTCAGATTGGTGTGCAAATCTAATCTAGGCTAGGATGTAGCGAATAAGGGAAGGAGGCTCTACAGTTGAGTTTTCAATGACAAAAAAGAAGAAGGTTTGGAATGGATATTAAAGAATTGGCATTTAATAGATACCCCTAGCCGGGGGATAACACGTGCCACCTATAAATTCTACAATTTGATGAGATAGAAAAATTTGCTTCTAATTCTGTCATAAGAACACCCTTCCTACCACCTAAATCAAGTTTTTGCCCCGCTCACAATCTACAACCCTTCAGTGCGTCCAAATGCCAGATTTTCCTCCCTCTACCTCCCTAAGATAACATTTTCCCATCTCTCAAATCGCATTCCATCGCAAATCAATATTTATCCACTTTACCTGACTTCTTCGAATTGAATACAACCTATTTCGCATTTACACCTTTCTTGTCGTTAAAATCTCACTTTATTAAAGTACGTGTTGTTCAATTTTAAGCGTTGTACGTACTGTTTTCACTCATATTCAATCAGGGTAAATGCTCAAAAATTTCTGTAGTATTGTTTTGTTTGTAAATCGAACAAAAAGAATTTTATTCAAAACTCAAAAATCGTGAAATAAATATATCACTTTTTTAAACGAAGTCGAGGTGCCCATTTGTTTAAAATAAATTAAATTAACTGGAAAACGAAAAAATTTGTACGACTTAACGGAATTAACTTAAAAATAGCATTCCATCTTCTCAAAAACCACGTAAATTAATGGGAATTTATTTGAATTGAGTATCATGTCATACCTGTAGTATTGACGTCCCATTTCTATTAGCAATGCTTGCAACCGTTCGGCTAAATGACAAACTAAAGGTTGATCATCCCCAAAACTAACTAATTTTATGAATACGCCACTGGTTTTCATTCCAATTTATAGCTCTTCCCATGCATCTTTAATTTATTCATCCACATTTCCATTCTAAAGAGCGAATGATAATGGGTGCTCCTGTCTTACTCATCTTCCTAACTCTTTCAATCCCGGCTGTCCTAGCGACCCTCGCACCTGAGCACTATGAAGCATGCACTTGTTGCGAATATGTCGTCTCCCTATTCGATCTTGTCTTATACTCTAAATACGTGCATGTATTCTGTACTCCTTGAAATCTACGAAACCAATAAATATCTATTAATGACCTCATTATTGCTGTAGCATTACGCGTGCCTCTCCCCTTCCTGAACCCGAACAGATCATTTCTAACTGGCTATTTGCCCTTCTCATTTTCATCTCCATCCTATTTTTATTGATCTTAATTACCTCTTTACCTGTGCACGAAATCCAACTGTTTTCTAATTTCCTCCCGTAATGTTACATTTCCCTACTTTGTATGTGAAATAACATTGAAATTACGAAATTATCCGTCCAAACTTATTTCATATAAATGCTATCAATTACTCCAAAAAATTCTTCCTTTAGTTTTTCCCTATACCCCCAAGCAATTTTACGTGGTTATTACCTAACCCCATTTAATTTCCCTTTCTTCAATTCTCTTTCTATTTCACATCAAGCAAGCCTGACCCTAAGGTTTTCCCATTTTCGTTATGTCTTTCTCTATCTGAACTTGCCGGTCTCATTTCTGTAACCTCTCTGTATTCTTGTCATCTCTCTTGTATCTCCGCGGTTCAATAATTTGCCTGCCGCATCTCTAATTGAGCTAGTATTTTCCTGAAAGTTTGTTCTTCTTCCTAAAAAGCCAATTTTTTCCTTCCTTTTAAAACCTCCAGGTTTTTATTTTACATCTTCCATAACGTTTAGTTCGCCCTATTAGGTTCTCATCATAGTGTGTTATGTACCACGTTGTATTTCCATCTTCCTAATTCTCTTTCCAAATTCTACATTTCTTCCTCTGATCCATCTTCCAGAGCATTTCCTCTGTAAACCTCAAGTCTTCCCTCAAAAGCTTTTTTAGCGTGAAATAATCACTCGGTGGCCGGTCACTTGGTTGACGCCTTTGCGGCCGTCTCACTGAGGAACAGACGCTGCACGGTCTTTCTTCTTTGCCCCGTAGTCTTAACTGGCATTGGTAACATTACAAGATACAAATATCATTCCTCCGGCCAGTAAAACTCCTACGGGGTCATCAAAACCCGCAAAACATTTAACCACATCAGGGCTACTGTCCAATGGATGGGCTTTCGTATTATTTGATTAAATGATCGCGACGATACGCGAAAATCATGCTTCATTTTATTGTAAAACTTACGTTTCCGTGACCTCCTTCAGAGTATAAAATGTGTTCGTATGCCTTTACTTATCCTTTACTTGAGGGACGTGGTTGGTACAGTCATTCATTTTCCAGATCCACCGGCACAAGAGTTGGAATAATAACTTTATGGAGGAAATAGGGACGCCGGATAACATGAACTGGATTGTTAGATGTTTTGCGAAACTATAATGGCTGCACTATCTCCCATTATTGCGTAAAATTATAGGCATCTATTGAAAAGTTTCATTAGAGAGTAAATATTTTGTTAGTAAAAATATTTCTGCCTCATTAATAAAAAGTTATCTATGATATGTTCAGTTTTTCATCAACTTTAGGCTTTGGGGCATTTTTAAACTCTATCTCAAGGATGTCATAAACCATGCCCTTGTCAATATGGATTCAAGCAGTTAAGTGTAATCCCAGCAAATAAATTTAAACATATGCAAATTTTGAGCTGCAAGATAAGTTAATGCTCATGTTTTGACTGATGTGAAATGTTCATTGTTCTGAAAACGATTTGGAGATTTAATTTTGTCCTTTTTTGTTTTTATTGTGTTACTTTTATTACCGTTAATTAAGGTAAAATATTAAAATGGCACCCAGCGTCCCCTTTAATAATTATCATATGAATTAGAAATCGCAATTCTAAAGCAGTAGCATTGATCGTACGTAATAATGGTATACACATGGCAATGGCTCAGTTGAAGTAAAGGTTCAATTTAGGGACGAAAAAAATGGGACTACACGCATGAATAAAATAGCCCAAGTCTGTTACGTCGCCATGTCAGTCACAGCTGAATGAATTCTACTGTAACCAACCAGGAATGTCATAGTTGATATTATTTTTCACTCAAATTATAAAAAAAAATATTTATTCCAGAAAAACGCCAGTTTTTCTTCTTTTAGAGATTAATTTTATTTTTTGTTTTCTATTCCTAAAGATAAGATTTTTATCGATTTATGCATATTTTTCTCAATAATTCTCTTAACAGCTTCCGAATGTTTTATTAAATTTCATACGAGAGGCTCTTAATGGGTTCGCACCGATAAAAAATTGTTTAACACGTGAACCATCTGCTTGTTTGCAAGTAAGATTAGATGCATACGAGAGGTACATTTTGAATGTGACCAAATCGTGGCCAAGTATAAAAGTATATCCAGAAGAAACACTTTAAATAGATCCGGTCAAATACTTGACTCTTAGACTACCACCGAGACTTTCAACGAGCCGAAAGGCGTCCACTCTCTTAAAAATATTGCTGTCGCGTTTTTAAGTCCCATAAAAATTTAGTTTTTATTCTAATAGAAATCTTTACATATTTCATAGAGACTGTTATATTTAGGTTTTATTTATTTTGAAAACAACTTGTTTTTTCAGTACTGAACTTTATTGATAAGGATGTATTGGGTCTGAATATTTAAAAAAAGTCATTAATAATTTTATTAGGTGGCTCTTACATTAGTACACCTCGCAATTAAGCGTTAAGGACTTTTCGTTTGTTATTTCTCTGCGCCAAGTGAGATTTAGTTTGTTGAGAAAGATAGTACCTTTTATGGTGGAACACATCTTTCATCAAAATAAAATTGAATCTTTAAAACTGATAATCTCCCTGCTGGCTGTAAAATTATAATTCAGATGAAGAATCTTCACTCTTTCCCGACGAAATTCTTTGATTATGGCGCCACCCGATGGCTTTCAGAGTCAAAACTAGCATTAGGTGACTGGGATTAATTAAAGGAAAAAATAATACCTTGAATCCTTTCGAAGGGACATAATTATTATCCTGGATGAGATTCCATTTCGGACGCTGATGTGGAGTCTCTGTCATTACGACTCCAGTCCCTTGGCCTTCCACTTCGCCCTTATTACCAACACTCCTTTCCCCCTCTCGTCCTACTACGCCTTCCGTTTCTTCCTCCCCGACTCTTCTCACGCAACCCCGACTCCTACTCTACACACAATTCAGCCCAGTTATCCCCGAATCCTCATCCCAAAAATCTCTTGACTCGACTTCGTGGATCACGAGTTCTTCCGTCCGTTATAGGGATCTCCCTACTCTTCCTGTCCCTGCTGCATTTCCAATTCCCCCGGAAATAACCCGCTTTCAGTTTTCCGACCCCTTCTTTTCCATCTCCCTCCTCCTCACCCTCTTGGAAAAACCCATTTCTTTTTTTCCGGAACTCTTCCCTGTCCCTATTTCTCATTCTCAAATCCTTTCCAGGTGACAGGTGCCGTGGGACACTACTCCCCAGTCCTTCTTTCTCTTCTTAGCCCCAAAAGATCGAAAAATTCCCATCCCAAATAATTTTATTTCACTATCTCTTATATTAGGCATTTTGAAATACGGCATTTCAATCCGCAAAACATCCTAAAATCTTAAAGGGCTCAAATTGATGAAGCTCTCACGAGGTCAAACGAATAGTGACAAATAAAGAGACGCTCATAATTGGGTGGTCATATTATCTGCTCTTGCCTAAATAATTTCTTCCATGACATATTCCAGTTCGGATATTAAAGTACAGCAAACAAACTAATTTATCAGTGCGATTTATAGGCACAAGCTTAGCGCTATTGGTTGACTATTTAAATTAATATCAAATAATTTTGGAAGATAATTTTACATTTAAATTACGGCAGTTTAATTTAGTGCATAAAATTGCAAGTCATTTAATTATTTACATGATTTTTTTTGTTGGGAATCAACAGAAATGCTCAAAAATAAACACCAGCCATACACTTTTCATAGTGCCATTTTTCAGAAAATTGTTCTAGAGTGAAAAGTGTGTGGTAAAACTACCTTTCTTTAGAAATAAAGGAATTATCAAGTGATGTATTTCCTGTATAAAAAAATAATCGTATGGTATTCCATGCAAGGCAAATTGAATATATATGTATATTGTTACCATAAATTTAGGCGTTAAAATTTCTTGCCAAAAAGTAAAAAACGGTATATTTTTACTTTTAAAGTGAATAAAGAATTGTTTTGAATACTTACAACTAGGGCAAAAAAAGAGCCAAATCAAAAAAGGTTAGCTTCTCTTGTTTTGATAGTGAACTCCTAAAATATGCCTAAAAAGGTAGGGAATATGTGACATTTATTTTAGTTTAGTTTCAAAATTTTAAAATGTGTTATTTTTTATTTAATAGAAATTGTAGCATTTCAGCCATAGATTTTGAGGCAGCTGTGAAAAGTGATGTGAACACCGCGTGCCTCTCTACTTATTTCACTTTTCAACATGCTAAGTGTCTTCTATTCTTAGTTTTTCCTTCTTTGCAATGGTGTGAATGGGTTAATATCTTCCAATTTCCATTTCAACTTCTGCCGCATTAGCCTCTCCTTTAATATATTACTCTCCGTCCAAGGGGATCGTAATTTCCTTCCGCACAATTAAACTGCTTCTCGAAGCATATCTTTTTTGAATACCACCATTTTGAATGCCCGTTGATTTATTGCCGAGCCCAAAATTATTTTGTTCGAAAATGTTAATATATTTTTTCTCTTTTCTGAAATTTTTGCTCCTAATTCTTTAGATGGTTTAATTGAATATGGATGAACCGGTAAAGGAAAAAATAAGAAACACTGAATAACTTATTTATACCTTCAATAGCATTAATGAGAAATAACAAAAAAATGCATACTCACCAATACGGTGTTGATTACAAATAGATGAGTAAAAAAATCCTGCCCTATGTCTCCAAACTCTACATACTGTGAACAAGGTTTACCATTCTCCTTTCCGTCAAATAGATATTCTGATTGCAAATCTCTTCATTTAAAGGCAAAAAATATATTTTAATAGCATCCATCTTTCACTTTCTACGAGTAAATAGAATGTCTCTAATTTTGGAAACTGGTTGACATCCACCACTGATTGGGCTTCGTTATATATCACTCGTGATGGTCCTTCCTTTAAAAATCTTTCAATCATCTGTCAACTTTAATCATTATATTTTCGGTGCCCTTTGTAGCGTCATTAGTTGTTTCCCAAAATGTCCAATTTCTGTTACAAATTTTTTCCAGCCTTTATCTGTTGAAGGTTTGTTATACTCAAAATGATGTCAATAATTTGGCTTCATGTTAGGTTTTTCCAAAGGCGGCTGGTGTAAATCGATAATTTTGTCAGAAAAATGTAACTATACGTTAGGCTAAAGATTTTATTACCATTTTATCGTATAACGAACCAGTTAAGAAAATAAATTTTAGAAATTGAACTCATTATTAATTTCATGTCGAATGAATATATGATGATGGCACAAATCTCTTTGTAGTTGTAACCCTTAAACTTGTAACAATATAAAGAAGATTCAGAGATGAAGATTGTTGGTGGAAAAGTCATGCTTTATTTTAGCTCCTTCTTAATTATTTGCACTCATGTGATAGCAATTAATGGGAATCGGTATGTGCAATGTGTTGCGTATTGGCTCCCGGCGCCGAGGACACGGGTTCGATTCCCGGTTTTTGCAGGATTTTTCAGTGGTATCCCAATCTTTACTTGGGGTACCATGTGGAGAACACGTTGCCTATGCTGTCCGTCGGATGGGGCTCTGAATTGTGGTCTCCTTAGCGTCCAGCTGTCTCCTTATCATCCGGAGTAGGCTAATCCCTACGCCGGGGTCCTGCTCACTCTTCATCCGTTCCTGGGATATCTTCCACCTATCAAGGTATCCGCCTACCTCCAATGGCGCAGATAACATTTCCTATCAGTCGCCTCACCCCTAATTAATAATAAGTACTGTAAGGGTAGAAATAAAATAATCAATTTATTCGTGTTGAGGTATACGTAGATCCTTCGAATTATATGATTTTTTTAACTGGCCCAACCAAAACTTATACAGTTTGTAATAATCTTGGTAGCTTAATTATTTATCCTTAGCAAAAGTAAATACGTATGAATTACTTTTCATGAATTAAAGTAAACTTTACCGTGTTAGGTTTTTAATACTCATCTCATTTAGGAAATGGCAGCTTGAAGGAAATAATGCTCCTATTATTCACACTTTGTTTATTTCTTTCAAGAATGCTATTTTCTTGTTGTATTATTAGGGCTTTTCTATGTTTTAGTGATTATTATTATGAACAACATTAATACAATTCATATGCAGATTGAAAGTGTTAGGTGGCACATAAATCCCTAGTATCATAATCAAACTATAATATAAAACATGTACATCAATAACAAATGAAGAATAACCTGCTTCAAACTACGTATAAGATAATCAAAGCAAACACGAAGCCATTGACATCACACATTACCCAGCATCACACCATAGCAACAGCATCCCAGTATCACACCCCGTCCAAAATCTCGCGCCGGCGAACGTCACACACATTCACAGCCAAACTTCGCACCGACCACATCACTTACAAACCACTATTGCACGCAGTCGTCGTAAAGTTTATCACCGGCACCTTTGTCCAATGGCTGCATTTAACCTATTCGGCATACTCCTAAAAGTTGATGGAAAGGGCTAAAAAATATTCAGGTATCAGGTTTCATTCAACAATACGTTTTTGGCCAAATACTTTTTCTATTTGGTTTGCGATACTATTTTTGTTTTAAAATGGAGTGGTTTTTTCTTTAAACATTTTTTTCCATTTCCTTCCTTAAGTTTTCCTGTAACTATCATTTTCAATGAATCTATTAGTAATTAGATTCAATCTGATAGTAAATATTAGTAGTATCCTGTTAGTAGTTTGTTTAAAAAGCTCCAGGCTGAAATATAATTAATAATGTACCAGGCTGAAATATTTTCCCATTTTCAATAAGGACATTGCCTTGGGTTTCTTTAGGTTTTCCAATATTAAATCTATATGATTTTCTTGACGCATAGGTTACTTGTTTGAATTGCATATCTCGAAAACTGTAAAATTTGCGAAGTGGCTCTCTGAATACTTAAAATTTTCCAAATTCATGTACACATTCGATATTGACTTCACAGTCTATCGGCGTTTCTATTTTGCTTATCCATTGCCTCTTATTAAATTAATATTATTTGTCGATAGCTGAGCAAGTTGAGTTTCCTAAGTTTTATTATAGTTTGTTATTTCAATTAATAAAGGGAAGGTAAAAAGTTAAAAAAATAGTTACATTATAACGACAGATATATAAAACCTTCTAAACCGTTTGAATTTAAGAAACAATAATGACGGTGTTGATGTCAGGGGCAAAGGGATAACCCAGAGTGTTTATTTGTGTTTGCATCATATTTCGTTTTTCTCTATTATGATTCATGGAATTTAATGAAATCATCAAAAGGGATGAATGAAATGCGATTAATGAACTATTTCAGCACACAATATTACAGATTCCGGTATGATGTGGTGGAACAGCTCCATTAAAACAGAAATGAAAACCCTTGGAATCTCCCACTTAATAAGTAAAACGTTATATGGTGGAAAATTGTAAGAGATTCCGTCTTTGTTATTTTTCTAACGTAGTTATGAAAACAATTTCGTCCATGGTAGATGTGAGGCTCAAACTTTACTGACCCTTGGAAACCTGCTCCTGATTACGACTCAATAAGATAATTCATAAGCTGAAGAATTCGGTTGTCGGTGACAGTATTACGTGAACATTTATCTTAAATCTCGCTTTCCTTGGTAACTTTATCCGCACCATGGTCATTCTTTAGCCTTTTCCTCGAAATTTATAATTAGCACCACCGGCCACTGAACTTCGACTCAATCTAATATTGGAATTTTGCATTCTTTGACCAAACATTCCGTGCAGTTGTAAAATGTGTAATTATTCATTTTTAGGGTATTTAATACTTCAGTCGACAATTTGGACCTTCATAAAAAGCCATTGAATCCAATGCAGAAGTTTCGTTTTTTGCTTTTGCCAATTACTTAAATTTGAGCTACGATCTTGAGATTTGAATCAATAAAAGGCTTAGGAATTAAATGCGTTGTCTTATTTGTTCTTTTGTATCTTACTGCAAAATTTGAATTAAGCGTTTTAAAACATTTTCCTGCTCTTTGATTTGGGTCACAATGAACATCGTTCCTTTTGGTTATTTACAACTGGAATTAATTCAGTTTTAAAAAATGCGGACCGTAAAAAATAAGACTGGAAATGTGTTTTTTTATATAAAAATTACCGTGTTATTATTTTTTTGTTTTTAAATATATTTCAAAGCCAATTATCAGTTATCTTTCTTATTTCTCGTCATTTTTGACAGCCTCTTTACTCGTTACAAAAAAGTAGTGGTTAGTAGTGCTCTCGAACAATTTTGGTCAAAGGATGTGAAAAATTCAAAACCGCAATTTTTTTAGCGGAGTCAACAATATTGGATAAGAGTATTGGGGTATTACCTTTGAAATTAGTGTTCGAAATATTGGGAAAAACTCCAATATTCGATACTTTCTATTGACATTTTTCCTTCCGTAGCATCGCGATTTATATTGATAATTTGAGACCTATGTGTCTCGGTAGGCATATTTTCGTGATAACGACAACGCTGATTGCCGAAATTATGAAATTCCCATGAACATTCTGATAGCTTAATTTTTTTTTCTCTTCTCCGAATAAGTCCTCATCTTTAAGGTGCCATATGTTTCAAACGAGATAGATCACCCTTCCTTATTCCATATAATTTTCAGCCATCAATTGAAAAGCATCAAATTATATATATTTTTTAAATCATTGTCATGTTTTTGGAACATGAAATGTTCATACGATTATTTTTACGATAGTTTTTAATGTGATAATGTTTCCTAAGTCTTTTCGTCATTTGTATCGTTACGAAAAGGGAATAATTACCATTACGGTATTTCTTGATGCTAATGTAATGATCTTTAAATATATCTTTTGTTCTATCAATAATCTGTTGAGAATCACGATTCTGTACGAAGTACTAAAATATGTACGGTAACGTGCAATTACATAGTATTATATGAGCTGATTTTACAAGCGTTTCTGATTTTAAAATGAAAATGGTATTATTTTCTTCTTATTATTCTTATTATTATATATATATATAAATATAAAGAGAGAGAGAGAGTAACATTCATCATGCCATCACAAAAGGTTTTGAAACATTTATACCCTAAACTTCTAAAACAAACAACCATTCGAGTTTACTTCAGCTGCTTCTGAAGTGACACTACCAATCACAAATTATTGATGAGGGCCAAGGAAATGATTATGATGATGTCACAGCCTTCATCAGTAATGGTAATTTTAGTTTTTAAAACATACTTCCAAATTAATTTGAACCAAAACTGTACCTTTTTGGTGTAAGCAAGGATTGATTTTTTCCAGGTTTACGAATTCCGCAGAGTTGACGATTTTCCTTGTCGATATGTTTCTGCCATTTTGTTTGTTTGCATTGGGGTCACTGTGGTAGTTTATCTTCTTCTTGAAAAACGACGATCTTAGTTGGGTATTAACCTTCTGGGACGAATGGCTTCATGTCTCGACCAAAAGCGTGAAACCTAAGGCTTCCCAGTTCGTTTGACAGGTATTTAGCGGAAATTCCAATGATGAAACATTAAATCAACTCTTCTGTATAGGCCACAACATTTTTTTCCTTAGAGTAGAATTATTTAAATGTTTCGGCGGTTAGTTTTTTGTTCATATTTAATATTCAAATACCACATATATCTCATTGGCCACATAAATCACCATTGACGGCATCATAAGGTTTGATTTCTTAATATTTAGGTGAACCTATTGTGGAGATTAAATAAATTGATATCAATATTATTTATTTTCTCCTCTTATCTACCCTTCCTGCTTTGTACAAGAGCCATGAATCACACTTTTTAGTAAAATTATGCCCACTACAGCCTTTGTGTTCATGAAAGATGCATGGATTATCACATATATTCCGTTTCAGCAATCTCCCTTTTCGGGCTATTTCATTTCACTTCATTACAACCTCATTCTATCTATCTTTGCCTTTGAATGCTTCAACAACCGCATGGGTTGTTAGAGATTTTGATGACCGGAAGAGATTGTACATTCTACGTTCCAATCCCAAATTGATTGACACGTTTGACTGATGGCTCTCTCGGGGCGTCACCTCCCAGATATCCGAAGGTGGGAAAGGTTTACCTCCAAAATATTTCCCTTGGGTGTGTTTTCTCGCGTCTCTTATTTAATCAAATATTGGAAAAACAGAAAATTGATTAACTATTTAGAATGGGAATGTGATGGCTTTGCTTTACTTTACTTTCTACAATGCAGTACTGCAGCCGTTGTAATAATGTTTACCATTATTAAAATAGAAAGAAATACGGTACAACGCGTTTCACCGACTTGCGGCATCATCAGGTACAAATTTGCAAAACAGACAGAGCAAGCATATATACCCTCAGGACAGAGTGGGGGCGGGGAGGTTTGGAAGGATTTGAGGGGGGTGGGGGCTCGCAGGTGCGTTGATGGATTGTTTTGACCATTTCCAGGCTAATTTCTCGGAGAGGAGTGGGGAGGGGTATGGGAATAATTGCTCATTACAAAAAGTCGTGTTGGGGTTCACCAAGTGCCTTCTAATCTCTAATTGCTCGAGAGCGTCCATTTTAAATCCTTTTGGGAGTGTGTGTAATATCTCTGGGACAAAGTCACTGCTGTGGTTGAATTCTAGTAAATGCTTGGCGAAGAGAGAGTTGTTATTCTGATTTTTGTGACACTTAGCGTGTTCCTTGACTCGTAACTTGATATTCCTGCCGGTCTGACCGACATAAACGCTGTTGCAATCCTCGCATTTCAGTTTATAAATGCCTGATTTGAGAAGGCTATCCTGGGTGTCTTTTCCATTGGCTAGAAGTTTGGAGAGGGTTATGGGTGGGTAGAAGGCTGCTTTGAGTGAGGTGGGTAGGCAGTTGGAAATCCTATATGAAAGATCTCCCAGAAACGGGATCGAGCACCACTTAAAATCCTTAGATACTGCGGGCTGAGATACGAAAATGCTTTTTATGGCCATTGCTTTTTGTTTTTTCCGTAGTAATGTGTCAACTAGTTTGGGGTTGAAACCATTGTGGTAGCTATATTAGTGATATTCACGAGTTCAATTTTGAAGTTTTTGGGGGAAAGGGGGATGTGTAGGAGGCGGTGGATCATGGAGTGGAGGGCTGCGTGTTTGTGAGAAAAGTGGTGTGCGGAAACATTAGAAATTATGTGGTCTGTATATGTGGGTTTCCTATAAATTGCAAATTCGTGTCTATTATCCCTAATTGTGATTGTCAAGTCGAGGAAGTTGATGGTGCCGTTGACGTCTTTTTCCATGTTTACCACGCCCATAGCGAGAAGATTGTCGCCTACCTACCACTATTGTCTCCATCTTCATATTATTAATGTACGGCTGCTGCTCGCTCCTCTAAATATTCGCTGACTTAAGCTTTTAAGGTGGCCACATACTCAATAATGGTATTCTACGTCTTCCAAGTACTGTCACATTAATTGTTCACGACTGCTTATTAGTCGAGGACAATCGCTTATTTCACAGGTAACCTCTATACCTAGATTACGCCTAGCCATCCGCAGAAATGAACGCACCATATAGCATATAGCTCTACTTTCAGTGAATTGATTGAAAAATTAAAGAATTAAGCCTGTATAAGGCTAAGGCATTAATTAATTTTCAACCTCAAAAATCAGTAAAATAATTACCAAAATTTTTGGCAACTAATGTGACTGCTTAATATTGCTAGCGGGTCATATAGTATATCTAAACATCTAGCCTGCTTTTATTGCAAGTTTAGTTAACCTTCACACGACGTGATTAAACCATAACTATGTTGTCTTAATAGCGCACAGTTTATTATAAAGGTACGAAGGTAATTCAATAAAGAGTTATCATAATTTTTTTATTCCAATATTTAATTGAGCAAAAATTAATTTCATTTCAATTTAGTAATTTATTGTGCGTTGTATTTGTGGTTGAAGCTTAATTGATTGACTCTCGCTTTGCGTCAGACGCAGCCGTTTAGATTTTAAGCAGATTTCACTCGAGCCTGCAGAGTTGAGGGTAACATGCCGCGCTGCGTTGAAAGTTTTCTTTCGTCGAAACAAATAATCAGCCGAAGTACACATAATACTACATGAAGCTTAGGTGTTGACCTTCTTCCATAAAGCACAAATGAAGCCGGTTGAAAATGTTTAAAGAGGGGATATATTCAATTTCAAAGGGAAAAGGATCCAGAGCTCTAGTTACTGCTCATAAGGAGGCAAACATAAACACCGCTGATGCCAATAATGCCAAAAGCAAATAACATATAAGAAATATTGAAAATTTCATCGTGTGTCACCCTCACACTGCTAACAGAAAAATGGCACATGAAGGGTTGTACTGAGACTACTCGTGCTCGGACAACCGGGCGTTTGCGTGTGGGTTTAAAATTCACATTTGCAAGAAGGTGACTTAAGTGATCAATTTTTTTCACAGACCTCGTATATCTGGCTTCATTTTGAAAACATGAGTCCGACATGTTTTTGAAGAGATTGAGATCACTCGATTAACAGCCCATTTTGATAAATTCACTAAATTAAACATTTTTATAAATATGATAGGGTTACGGTGGCGTGACTCGTATTGTTGACTGTGCTCTAGGGCTTCTTTATGTGCTCGTAGATGTTTGTCGCGCCAAATACTACACGTATCGCAGACTGTAATTAGCTGCCGTGAACGTTGTCAATATGTTCCTCCGACAACCTTTCTAATCCTCACATATTCGTGGTCAGGGAGGATATTATCTTGAGGCAGAAAACAAACCCCTTTTAGCCAAGAATCGACCCAGGAGCAGCCCCCCATCAGGAGAGAATTTGCCATTTTTTAATCGTTGCCCATTCTGTCGCGGGCGTAACATCTCCCAGTCTCATTTAGGAGTCGGATCTTAGGTCTCATCCGCAACTTTGACCTCGGGCGAGGGAGGATAAACCCCTCCACTCCCCCAGCTCCCACTCACTCTCACCTCCTTGTTCCCCTGCAGGCCATTGCCTCAACCAAGGAAGGCCGAAATCCACCCTCCTAATCCCCTCTTTCCAACCGACTGCTTTCTTGCTAACCTCAAGGCGTCCTTCACCTTCCAGGGCATTTGCTGTGAGTCAGCAGAGAGAAAGTACGTACATATATGTCCCTCTACCTCATTTGGACCCTGGATGCCCTTTGCATCCGTCCCCTCGTCACCTTGGGACAACACCGAAGGGCTTGTTTGTATCATCCCCGCACCTTCCTCTACGTGCTCTCTCCCCTCTCTATCAAATGCCTACTCTTCCGGAGGGGCCTTTTGAATGCCAATAGGACCCTGGGAGTAGAGCCCTTTGTTCCCCAGCGACACAGTCGAAACAATGAAAAAAATCACTTACAACAATGCTTATAGAGATTTTTCTCGCTGTTAAGGTAAATTAAAGGATGAATCTGCCCAACTAAATCTTATTCATACCAACAAGAATTCGTTATTTTTTAAAATTATTCTATATTTGGGAGTTCTGAATTCGAATTGCGTGAGGATAATTCTTTTTTGGCTCTCGTTTAATGATATACTAGCCTCAGGAGGCATCGAGAATATTAAAACTGATTGATTTAACGTATATAGTAAAGTGTAAGCTTACGTTGGAGCATCTCAAGAGATTTATGTGGAAAATGATGATGAAGTATCTAGATAGAGTGGAGCCTTGCGAATAACTGTTTCAGCAATAGTCGGAGTATGACAGTTTTGCCATCGAAATATTCTCAAAAAAGAGTTAGTTTTTCATATCTGATGTTTTTAGCTTCTGCAGACCCATGACTTCAAATTGATATTACGATCTTATATTAATAGTTCTTGGCTGTGAAAATATGGCTGAAGTAGGGTTTAGTTACTTGATTGGAAATTTCATATTAGAACTCTTCAGGAGAAGAATGAATGACAGCACAATAGAAAAATCGGGATTCAAAAATTGAATTTAGTGGCAGCCGCTTTGTAATTTACATATTTGACAAAATGGAATCGCTTTTGCCCTCATTTTGCTAGATCCCAAAAAGATAATTGAGCTGTTTTTTGAAATTCCTATTGAAAATACCGTGAAAAATCTTCCTTCTATAGTCCCCGTCCCTCTTAATCACTAAATCATTTCATGATCACTCACGTGAAAAGGCTTGTGACGAAGGATGCCGGCGTCTAGATCTCATCCTCCGGTCTTTGTAGACCCAACCACCACTGCCCTCCTCTATACGCCACCTCGGAAATTTTATGAATTCCTCCCTTCCATTTGCATATTATCCGTCGCCAACGACAGCTCTCTCGGCCGCGAGACAAATCTACGCCACAGGCGCAGAGGGAGCGTGAATGTGGGCGTTCATGTGCACTCATACTCGAATTAAACTTGGGCACTCTGGTGGCGAAGTTGGACGATGAGGCATCATCGTAAACCTTGTGGTTGCTACTTTCAGTTCTTGCGGAAGCAAACTTCCCTTTTCTTGAAAATAAATTCTGTTTGGCAACCGTCCCTCTCATACTATGCTCGTCTCATGCGTAACCCGTTTGAATGTCGGAACGTGTATGCACGCCATTTGAATTGGCTTAATTCATGTAAGTGGTCACACTTCATTTATGATTCATTCAATTGAGTGCATGCGTGAGACTGAGCTCAGTTATCCGCAATGATTTTTCCACCATTTACTCGAAAGTGTTACTAGTAATAGTGCTTATGTTTACTTTTCGTCATGGTATATTTGGCTTTTAAACTAAACTGTAATGCATACATTAGTAAAAATCATGTGGAAATCTGTAGTTATTTCGCTATAATGCCTTTATGAAGCAATTAAACATCGCATCAAACTGTTTGGGTGTGATAAACTCGTTGAGAAAGGTCTCATCCTAAGAAAATTCATTTGATGTTGAAATTTGGATATCATTTTGGAGGCATTAATTTTGACTGCATGCATGTAAATACCGGCAGCTAAAATAATTCACATAAAATATTATAAACCAAGATTTATGGGAATGAGATGCTTATTGCGCAAGGTTTCATCTTTGAAAATCCATTCATGACCAAAACTCCTCGATAACGCAGATGAAAAGCGTGGCATTCACCAAATCGGAGTCTCGTTCGTCTCAAATTCCACTATCTTCTTGTGTGACACTTATATTATGTTCTCTGTGCTGCGTGGTTATTTTTTAAAGATATTTTATTTCCGCTTTTCCTTTTGGAAAAATACATTTTATTAACAATTTTTAAATAATGTATGGAAAAAGATTCGAGTTATGATGTAAATGAGTTGACAAAAGCGTTTAAAATTAGCTAAGGTTAGATACACTACGTACGAACAAGTATAAAGGAAAAATAAGCAAAGCGAAAGCTTTAGTTTATTGAAAACAAATTTTTCTATGACACAGGATTCTATTCACAGAATTCTTTACGGAAAAGCAAAGTGTCTTCTTTCATCATGTAGGATTTCCACCATGTTCCCCCTAAAACTGTGTCAAATTGTTATTTGCTTTGAAGCGAGTGATTCTTCGCAGTGCTATTGTCAAAGCAAAGGGCAAAGGGATGTCTCAAAAATTTATGAGTAAACCGTTTTCGGGTCCGAGGGAGCTATTGATCAGGGTACCTACTTTGGAAAACCTCATTAAAGTTATATATTAGCATTCAAAAAAGGATTTATTTAAAAAAAATAAAGAGTGGGATATTATCTTTCGGGCACTGTGCTGACAAAAATAGTAACATTTAGGAATGATTAAGAAAATTGTAACTTCTCTACAACATTTTAGGACCTAAGTATTTGGGGACATTTGGTGTTTTTCGGTGCCAAGAAGCCGTTTAAGTCGGCCTTAAATTTATAAAACGTTATGGAAGGATGTTGGATTATGATCATCATGTAATTCTTGTGACATGAAGAAAGGAATTTTATCGGTATCGGCATTGGTAATTTTACTTGGAAAGATACCGAAAGGAAGAAGTAATAATTATGAATGAGTCGGTGCATGCCTTTGGTCTCGAAATATTTTTATTGTGACTTTATTAAAATAATATAATGTTGAACATATTTTCAACTTGATGCAGAAATTGTATGTATAATGCTATTATATATTTGTTTCCATTTTTATTTCCTATTAATCTTAGTTTTGACATGCGTTATTAATCCAAGAAATATTTACTAATAATTCAATTCTTAGGAAAAAACGCAATACCTCTGTTTCATACGAAATGTAAATTTTACAGTCAGGTTCCTTATAACGAGCAACACTGGGGTTTTTAGGCACTGCTATATAAAACATGCACCGGTTTTTATTATTTCCTTGAAATTCGAAAAAATAGAGATGGAAACGTAACATTTACAACTTTTGCCTTTCGGACTCATAATAAGGTGAATGCCAGGAAACGGTTTTCTGCGGCTTTCCACAAAATGCTTCTCTCAGGGAACGTAACATTTATTTATGAATTCTTTCAGTCCTTCATTACGTTTCTTGAGTTCTGATCAATATGCTTGATAAAGGCAATATTCATCCTTAATGCTTGAAAAAGGCATTAAAAAATTAGGAATTTCTTTGTACATTAAAACACAATGTACGTTACCATTTTGATCAAAACCTTGACTTTTACTTTCCCCAGGCGTGATAAAGGCCAATATATGCTCACGCACGAAAATGACTGCTCCAACGGAAATAAAAATACAGTGAGTGTCTTGCGGTCCCTTGAACACATTTTATCGATTTTAACAAAGATGTGCGCACCGGCGCGTTTGGCTGAGGCTCGGATTAAATGAAGGCTTGAACTGAATGTGTTATAAAATCAGCGGTTCCATGTTGTACGAGACACCTAGCATTTTTATTAAAAGTGGAAGATTTGATATTTTCCCAAGTTTAATCAAAGGCAGGTTTTTCAAATTATCCTTCTATCTTGTTAATAATGTATGTTTTTATTGAGTAGAGAGATTGCAGATGCATAAATCACGTATGTGTTTAGTCTGATACATTCTCCCTTCAAACTAATCATAATGAAAATTTGAACTACACTTGACATAAAATGCACTTAAGTTACCATTATTATTGAGTAAATATGGGCAAAGGAGCTAAAAATGACCTTGATTCTTGACGACCCTCTATGTTAAAAAATCGCTAGTTCATTAGAATGAAAAGAAGCCAATAGTGAAAACTGTATGTACCCGTATTAGACTTCAATGTTAATTGAACAAAACAAAAATAATCGGAATTTCATTTGAAAGTGTGGTTTTCTAAAAACTTATTTTTGTGGGTCGTTAAACTTGGAAATACTGAGCAGTCACTATTGATTGATATTTTTAGTATGGATTTCAATTGTAGTACATTATTTAATTGTTACTCCTAATTCTCGACCAAGCTTAATTGGTTTATTTCTCTACCCTTGGAAACCGAAATCATATTAGCCAAGGCTTTAATAGTCAATTGGTTGTAATGTTAAACTATTCAATTTTGCTCAGTTAAAATGTGGGTTTTTTAATGTTGAACTTATATCTACTGTAGTAATAAAGGATATTTTGAATGTTTATTGTGGCGCCAGATATTCCTTCTACGTGGCCTACTCAAGCAGTAATAAAATATTCTCCTAAAGTACTAAGAATAAGTCACAAGATTTCTGCTATTGAAGATTTTCATTTTGTTATTCCTAGAAATTAACTGTGATCAGTGATTATTTGGGAGTATTTTATGTTCAAATTAAATAAGCTTGGTAATAACAAAGTGAAGATGGTCATCTTCTTGCCCTGCCTAATCTATTTCCGCTTCCATTATTCGGTACCTCCATGTCACTGAAGTGCAGGGATCGTTCTTAAAGATTAAATGATATCTTTCCCTCCCGCTGGTAACTTTTTCAAGATATTAAAAAATTGGTAAGTACATGAATATCGAATTTCTATTCTCAGTTTAAATGCGGGACATTTAGAAGTATTTTGAAATATTTGTATGGATTTTCCATTCATTGCACTCTCAAGATAAATATATTAGTGACATGCCAAAGAATGTCTATACTACTGAAAAAACTTCGTTAATGCACTGCCATCAGCAAAAAAGTGAGGTTAAAATACGTTCTCTTAATAAAATGACTCTGTTCCGAAGAATATATTTGCTAATGAAAACTCTTAAATTCTCTCTCTTTGGCGCTGCGAGTGAACGGTAGCTTTTTTGATGATGCCACAGTTTTACGTTATAAGATTAATGGTGTTACATTAGTTAAAATAGTATTGGAAAAGAATTGTTTCTATCAGGTTTTAAATCTACTTGTAGGAACATGCACTAGATTTTTTTACAAGAAAGCGTTACATTATTACAGGCAAACGTATTCAGTTTACTTTTCTACAGCTGTGAGGCATGTATTAAAAAGCAGAGACAAAAAGATGAAAAGCGAACGAAAAGTGTTGCTACAAATTGATGATAAAAGTAAAATCGATGGAGTGACTGGTAGGAAAAAATATTTCGTGAAAAGAAGAGCCCATTAAAGATCTTTAAAATAAAAAATAGGGAGAGTAATATTTCTTTGTGTGATGAAAGTTCCCTGAATACGGTAAACGTACGTTAATAATGATGCTTATAGGATTAAAATAACATAGGACGGGTAGGAATGGATGAATACATTGGAAGGAGTCAGATGCGGCTGCTACGTATGTAGAAGGCGTCAGTGTAGGCATTAAAAGATTGGCCGTAATCAGGATAACCTTTATTCATGTAGGACGCAAAATCACCATTTCGTATGTAGCAGAAAACGATGATGTTTTTGATTAGGAGAATGTTTTAAATAAGCTAAAAAATAATTTTTGCGATATTTCCCGTATCCGCTAAGAAGTTAGAGGATTCGTTTCAGATTTGACGGCTCCATTAGATAAAATTCTGCTTTTTAAGTGAAGAAACACATAACTATTATTCGTGATCACGTTAAATAATGAGATTGCTTGATAAACTTTAAAATAGAGTTATTTCTTCTCATTGCAAGATAAAAAGTTTTCTCCGCCTCGTACCTGATAATTCTACTTATTATCCCAGATAAATGGAGCAAGGAAGAAGTAGGTATGTGTGGAGAGGTTGATTAACTTCCAAAACTAGTCAAACAAAAAAGATAGTGAATGGATTCTATTACAAATAACTACAATAAACAATAATAGTCAATGTCAGATAAAATGAAAGTGCTCCTCTTGAAATGGTGTTTTTCCTTGTGGGCTCTCCTGGATGTTCACCATCTTTATTGATCGAGGGAAGTTGCGCCGAAAAATTCCAAGATGCTCTCCCGGGCCAACTTCTCAAGAAATTTTCGTTGAGGAAATATTTTCAATCAATAGCTTGCAGTTATCTTTTTCCGAGTATATTTCAGGTGAGCCAAAGTGTGTCAACAGCACGGTCTTCGCTGTCCCAAACGGTCAGCATCAAGTGTTGTCTCCTTATTCTTTCATCTGACATGACGTTTTACCCTCTCATTATCCACATCCGCCTCATCGTTTCTTTTTCTCTCCCTCCTACCCATCAATCCCAATTCCACACCTCACCATTCTTAAAATCCAAAAAATATTTTCCAGTCCAGATGATGCTATAGTGTAGCAACATTAGTTGAGAGTAAACATTCTATCCTGTGGAAACGCAATTTTTTTATTATTTCTTGGGCATAAAATTTCTACTACCCATTGTATCCATCATATATTTACGACCTCTTCAGGAGAGCGTGGGCCGAGATTTTCTTTCCTCCTAGGAAATGCGTAGAAAGGGATATAATACAATGTAAACGAAAAAATGGGAAGTAGATGGAAGGCTTATGTATCCCATAGCTTTGCCCCATCGAGGAATTATCTCCACGAAATTGACCCAAATTATTCTTTGAAAATTAGCCTCAGGCTAGCAAAAGAGGCATTTTTCTTCAATTTATTCCTATTTTCAAAGATGGCTGACTCCCTTTCACTTCAAATCCATTCCGCTATAAAGCATCCTATGATTTCACTAAGAAGGTCCATTTGGAAAATTACTCAGGGGATAACACTTTGCAGAGTGACACGACGTGTTTTGAATATTCCTTAAAATTTTACTTAGCGATTAAGAACTGTATATTTACATTCATAATCAATGAAAAAATATCATTGTGGTATCCATAAATGACATTACTTTGGAATATTCAACTATTTTTGAGTAATTTGCGGAAATATTTCTAAAGCTCGAGCAGAATAATATTTTTCATTGTGCTGGGAATTATTTTAGAGAATGATAAGCCTCATTGCAAGACAGTTTTGGCGTTTAATGGTATCAATTATGATTGAACAATGTATGATTGACTGCAGAAGTCTTTGCCTGGTGAAATGCCTTCTTCATAAGGCAAAGATATTTAAAAGGGATGATGACGCTAAAATGATGAACACATCTTTATAATAAAGATTCAGTAAGAAATTAATAAATTTTTTTATTCGAATTTCCTTACGGGCAATGCATGCTCTTTTTTCCGCCACAACTGAAAAATGTACAGCAAAGTTTCCAACATTCCAGCAGGAACTTCTTCTTCTTTCGTTACTCTT
The DNA here is from genome assembly GCF_022747635.1 of Hetaerina americana. Lineage (NCBI taxonomy): Eukaryota > Metazoa > Arthropoda > Insecta > Odonata > Calopterygidae > Hetaerina > Hetaerina americana. Next base: position 32,422,936 of record NW_027286763.1, read on the forward strand.
ATGCTTAAATGAAGTCAATTGAAAGGTGATTTTTTAATTAACTTTTTTATTAGCAACACATTACATAGTTGAGCTTACGTACACGATATTTCTGAAATTATTTTTTTAATCATTACGGTTCAAGAACGAACACAGGACTTAGAACTGTAGGGAAAAAAGGGCTCTTTCTTTCCTTTAATAGCGCCGCAGAGTTTTAGTAGGAAATGATTTAATTTTATTATTCACTCCTATTATGAGAAAAAGTACAGGAATTCATTTTCAGCATTTTAAACTTTTGGCTGGCAAATTTTCGAAACTATTGAAATAAATATTGCCTTAAGGAAAATTTTTTCATTTTTCATTCATAACATTAATGCATGTAATCATTATTCCGGCAATCCAATCCAAGAATAAAAATGAGAAAAGAGTAGTGTTTAATTGTGTTTTCAAACAACCTTTAAACCAAGAATCTCCGTAAGAGGTAATCTCCAGGTATACTCGCAACTCCAATATTTATCATTTTGTGAGTTTGTGCCACTCACTAGATATGTATTACGTACCTTCTGATGGTTCAGCTTTTGTTAATCCTCCTGAGGATGCCATCACGACCGGCCTTAATCATGAGTGAGCTGACGCCCGGAAATTAGAGAAAGTGATCATTAACCTGGAAATTGAACAATGGTTTTCCTCAAAGAGCGGATTTTATTGCACTCTGAGGAGTATTGAATTAGATCCTAATACTTGAGTGAATATTTGGAATTAAAATAATTCATAATTTTTAAGCATTGAAACAACTTATAATCTCTAAATTTAAATTTTAATATAATATCTCACTGCCTCAACTACATTGTTTTACATCGGATTATTTCGGAATGCTGCGGTTTTTGATACCAATTCTTACGGATAAATATTTAAAATTACTTCGAGTCATTATTATCGGATTCAAATATTTTATAGAATGAAAACAAGACTTTCAATCTTTTCAACATTAATGTGGCCAAAATGAGTAGATATTTTCGAACAGAGAAAAGGATATCAGATAAGTAAAGAGAATATACTAGCTTGTTGATTGACAGGTTTTATTTTTTAGGTAGGAAGGGGGTAGCGCAACGGATTAACTCATTTTGAATAGCATAAAAGTTCATTTATAATTCTCTTATTATCTATAATAACTATAATTTCTGTATTTTCTCTATAATAATACTAGTTAATTTTATCAAGATTCACTGCACTGCGTTCATATCTGCACGTAAGTGACTGATTCATAATAGTCCTATTCGCAAAATTAAACCTAACACTCTTTGAAACTGTGCATGTTGTGGCCTTTGGTTTATATTTATCTTAAAATCTCATACAAGTCGGCTCTACATAAATTTTTGTATTATGGTCAAAGCAATTAATTGGGATCCAAAATAATATTCAGTAGCAATTCATCAAGTACCCATTTTTATTGATACCCTCGGTACTTCGTGCGCCAAATTAAGGGCAAGGAAGGAAGGTGCTTTGGTGCTATGAATGTAAATATCAGCTGATAATATTAAATTAATAACGGTTATCAATATTAAAATAATAGTGGTTCATCCGTAAGGTGAGGAATTTTGCCTCAGTATGCAAATAATATGATTGATCATAGGATTTATTTTAAGCAAGCAAATCTAGACAAAAATTAAAATTTCCAGTTCAATAATTTTAATAAAATAAATATTAAACTGTCTGATTCCACTTCATGAAATAAGTAAAATGATGCTTAATTTTTAGGTTGGTGATTACGTTCACTGTCTTTAATTCGGTTGCAGTTGCTTAATTTAATATCTTTTCCAGCCTTGTTTGCACTGAATTTAGAACTATTAGTGGTTTCAAATCTACCAAGTTTAAAATGGGCTAGTGCCGAGAAAGTTGACCTTGACCCTGACCTAACCTAACTTGACTCGGACGTAACCGACCTTAAGAAACTTTCTTAGATGCTTAATTTATCGTTTATTATATAATTATTCTTTCCATGGACTACAACCTTGGCGTGGTGGAAGGGCTTGTGCATTCCGATGATCCCTAGAGCTGTGCTGGCGGGAGCAATGATAATTGCTTCTGTTAGGGTAACACATGGTGATATGGAGCGTAGCTATTTGTGGCACGGAAACGTGGTCACTGAAGCAGGAGGATAGACGTAGATTGGAGTCTTTTGAAATGTGGTTGTGGAGAAGGATAAAGAAAGTGAAATGGACCGGATGGAAAAAAATGAGGAAGTGCTAGGTATGGTGGCCGAGGAGAGGGGTTTGTTGGGAGAAATCGTAAGGAGGCAGGAAAAATGGATGAACGGCGTTTTGATCGGCAGTGAGATGTTGAACACTGTAATAGAGGGGAGAATGTTAGGCAAAAGAAGAAAGGGCAGGGACAGAACAGGGATGTTGGACGGGATAAAGAAAGGAAGTAAACAGAGATGATGTTGTGACGAAATACCATGCATTCAATGTAATAGACATTCGTAGTCTTGCGCGTAGTGCCATAGTTCATGAGGTTAAAGCCAGCTTTAAACACTATGTTGTTTTACCGCAGACAAATTCCAAGAAGCTGCGGGAGACGCCGCAAAAGTAACTTTTGAGGTAGTCATCCGCTGAGTCTGCATGAATGATTTTTACGCTCAAAAATTGTTGAGTTACAATGCACACTTAGCGGCTGACTATGTTAAAAGTTACCGTCGCGTATCTCTAGCAGTTTCTTGGAATCGACCATAATTAAGGGGTTTAGAATGGTTGTACATTATATTTTGATTTAGTAACAAATTAAAAACACACGGCTGAAGGCATTCATGTAAGTATCAGTCATTACAAAATCGTCTCTTTTTTAAATTAATCCAATCAATTCCTACATTATCATCTCAAGTTAATTAAGTTAATACAATTTACGCGTCCTCTCGCCCTGAAGTGTCCTTAAAGAGATTCTGCCATGCCGATATAGGAAAGAATCGAACTTTTCTCTATGGCTACAAAAATTGCAGCGATTTTTAATTAATATTAATCTATTTTTATTTAGAGCCTTGACTACACTAAGTGCTTTTGGCGCTATCTGACGTTTGCACATGAATGTTTGACCCTTTTAATGCTAACTTTCTGCGGAATATTTTGTCGTTTGATCATAACTTGTGTTTATTACATTGACTCGAAAATTTTGTCTCAGCGAAAAAATGGACTTAACTGGTGAATACTTTCAGGCACTGGTTTTTTTAAGACTTCCAACGTGGATTATCAAGACAGAAGTGCATTGATCAACTTACTTCCACTTATGGCGTTGAGGCTCCATGTTTTGCCGCTTTGAAACGCTGGTATAAGGAGTTCCATCATGGTTGCCGTTCGCTAGCCGCCAGAAAATATTAAGGCTGTGCAAGAACTAGTAAAGGAAGACCGTCATGTGATTTATCGTGAGATTGGGGCAAACTTGGGGATTAGTCTGACGAGAAATAAGATATGGCATGAAAATTCAGCAGTGAAAAAAATTTGCTCGCGTTGGCTCCCGCATGAATTGTCAAAAACTCAAAAAGAGGCTCGTGTCAACGAAGGCAAGGCTCGTGGCAAAGAAATGCCCAAGTAATCGCGGTGCATTAAAACCTGTGTATAACATTTACACAGGTGACGAATACTATAAGTATGAGCCCGAAAAAATACAGCAATCCAGTATGGGTCATCCAAGACGAGACATATCCGACAAAATGATTCGTGCACAAAGCACCTTCGAAGAATATGATCGCTTGTTTCTTCACAATAAATGGCCATGTGGCAACCGTGCTGCTAGAGCAACGTAAAATTCTGAATGGTACACGAGCATTTGTTTGCTAGAAGTGCTTGTTGAAATACGGAAAAAGAAGCGGCAACGAAGGATCATTCTTCACCATGACAATGCAAGCTCTCACAGATCGGCTGAAACCACTACCTATTTAACTGGCCGAAACGTCGAATTGACGTCTGGTGTATCCGACGCCGTGAACGTCGTCATCCTCAGAAAAGCCCTGATGTAAAACTAAATGACTTATTTTTATTCCCGTTCATAAAGAAGAAATTGCGTCGCCAACGTTTTTCGGCGCCTGAAGAAGCCGTTTATGCATTCAAAAATCATGTTTTGGAGGTACCTCAATCGGAGTGGAAAAAGTGTTACGAAAATGTGTTCCAGCGCATGCAAAAGTGTATTGATTATCATGGAGAATACTTCGAAAAACAATATAGCTTTTTTCATCAATAAATTACTGTCTTTTCATTATTACGCTGAAAATATTAACAGCAACCCTTTATTAATTGCTACCTCATTTTTTTAGTAATCACTGGAGTTACTAAAAGGTGGTTAATATAAGAAAATAGTGAATACTAGTGGTAATCACTTCATATATGTAAATAATTTATTATTTTACCTATTTCGATGAATGAAATCGAACTATAATTTTTTGAATCAGAATAAATATTCAATCTTTTGTAATTCAGCATAGCTTTATTAATCGATATTACTGAGTTTTTTCACTGAGCAGCTTAAGAGATCATTTAAGGAACGATGAAAGTGTATAAAACCAAAAATTATATCGTTGTTAATGCTCAATATGAGAATCGTAGTTTGTACTTATAGTTAAAAAACTGAGAGATACATTGATCCCTTCAAATTTATTTCTAAAAATTTCTTATCACCTTAAGTGTCTACAATATTTTAACCGCGTGAACTACAGTGGAAATATATAGTAAAACAGAGTCTGCGCGAAGAAAAAGAAATTTCTTTCCAAAGCTGTTTTTACAAATAAATTGATTGTTTAGTCAATTATAGACAGTATTAGCTTCTTGGGAATTTTAGTTTTTTTTTAAAAGAAAAGTATTTTAATTTTTTTTCGGTTTAGTTTTATTACTTATCTTACAGCTTGTCTTGGTATGTTTAGAAATATCTAAAATGAAATATACTTTCCTACGGAAAAAAATTATAAATTTGTTTAATCATTTTATAGTTTTTCTACTTTAATTTGTTTTGATGGACCTTCTAAATTTAAAAATTATGTTTCATCCAAACGGCTTTTCTGTTTGCGCAATGATTGCAATTGCATTTTCCCTTATTTAGCATTTATTTATTTATGGTGTACCATAGGTTTGGTACCAACATGGAAATGTTTGCAAAAGTTCAAGCTATCTACCGGATAGCAAAATGAATTGTTTCTCTCAAGTGGGATAAGTAGTTTCTTAACTAAATTCACTTAAGTGAACAATCCTTCATAATAATATAGCTCAAAACTCATCTATTGCGGAAAAGAACGTAATGAATCACGTATGAACCACCACTTAAGAAAAGAAAAAATGGGTGACATGACGAAAAATGAGAAATTTTATAAATGTAAGTGTATATTTATCGCAGTGGTTTTAGATAAAACGTCAGAATAACGAATGCTTTGATATCTTAGGAAAAACAGAAACTTGTAGAAAAAATTAAGTATGCATTATAGAAGTTTTATAATAAATTCTAGCTTGCAGGATAATTTGAGATGAGTAGAGAAGAAAGAACTAATATGATTTTGAATGGCAAGGAATGGATATTAAATGGCGACAAGGTGACTGGATCAATAATTTTAAGCCGGTAGTTCATTTATAGTTTATATTGTAAAACGTATAATCAGTGTTGAATAACTGTTAAGTAATTTAGGCATACAGTTATTTTCTGAGTCCACGATAACAAGTGAGATTTCTCATGGTCTTCAAAACCTAGCCGTAAAATTAAAATAAGGCCCCTCATGTTTTCAATATATTCGTATTCATTAGTGTTTACTTCTCTCACCGAACTTCCATTTCACGACACTGTGACTTCCAGCAAGCAGATGTTATTGCTGACGAGCGCCCGAGCACCTTGGTTCGAGGGTCGAGTGTAGAGAAATGTGCGCTTTTGGTTAATCGACTCTCGCACGCGAATGCTAATGAACTCACCCACCTTCTTTTCACATGTTTCCATTCCCGCCTTCTCTTGAGAACTCTACGTAGATAGAATTTAAACTACCTAATTTATTTGATTTTCCTCTTTCTTCGTTAGAATTAGCCTATGGTTGTCACTGATTACATTTTTTATCCTCTGCTGCAACTACCAATATCTCAAGTCTATACGAAACGGATATAATTATTAATCTCTCCTATTATGTTTTATTTTAAGATCGTATAATTCGTATTTTCCTATTGTGAGGATATTTATGAATCATTCAACAGCTTTTCTTGTTCTACAGACTTGCCCCTCCTTCATTGTTACATCACCGAAGTTTGTACTTAAAAAACTGGTTTCTTCCATATCTCTTCCATGTCCTTAAGCTTTTGATTTCGTAGTTTTATATTTGCCTCGCCTTCTGCTGCATCCCATTTTCTCACTATGAAATCGATAAAGACGTCGAAATGACGTATTCCTGTCACCATCTTCTTCCGCCTCATCCTTCTCTCCGCCCATTAGGCATTTTCCTAACTGAAATTGCTTTCTCTTCAACGCGAGGGAACCCGAGAGAGAGTGTAAAGAACGGCGGTCCTGCTTAAATTAGCAAATGATTGAACGACGCGCAAGAGGTGTAAATTAGCTCCCCCGCGACGGGTGAAAACTTTTGAGGCGAGAAAAGACCTGGAACCGCGTCAAGTGCCGCCCCCCTTATTTCCTCCACTCCCGAAGACACGCTTTCCCTAAAAGTCTCAAGAGAGCGTCTCCTCCTCGCTCGCATTACTCGCGCGCTCGATTAATCCGCAACCGCGGCGCGAAGGGTTTCGCGTCGCAGCCTCCTATCCTTACCTTCCATCCCAGTCCCTCTCCTTATATTTCCATGATGCACACACCGTTCCCGATGGCTGAAACCCAGCGATGCGTTATATCCATGCGCCCGATTCCATCTTTTTCAGAGAATGAAAATTTCCCTCCTGGAAGTAGTTCAAGGCATTTGTGTGTATGAATCATCTTAAATTCAACGGGTGATTTTATAATTCAACAAATTCATGGTGTAAAAATTTTTCGACTCGACCGGGATGTCAACCTAGATCCTCGATGTCCAATTCGCCAGGTAAGCTACCTAAGTGTCCTCTAACATTCTGAAATTTCGGAGGCCTTAAAGGAACAAGCTGTTAACTTGTTCCTTTAGAGCCCCCAAAAATTTCTCCGTGTAACAGGACGATAGGTTAACTAAATAAAGCACAAGGTAAAATATCAAGGAGTCTGAGTTCGAATCTCGATCAAGAGGAATGATTTTTACTCTTTCAAATTGTTGCATTTTAATGCGCATGACTCCGTTAAAAGTTACTGTCGCGGCATTTCTCGTAATTTCCTTTGATTTGGGATATATTTTGATAAATAGAGTTCATTGACAAAATTAGAAAAAAAGAATGTTCATTAAACCTCAGTATTAGTATTAAAACGGTAACTGCTGTTGCACTGGAACAACATTTGTAACTTTTCTTCACCATCTCGCCAGTGATAAAAAAGATCAAAGTGAAATTTCTTGATTCATCTCCTGTTTGACGCTATTAGGCGTAGAGGCATTTTCCTATGTTAGTCCTATATTTTTCCTCAATCATGCTTGTTGCGTTTACATTACTGTTGTCATTTTTTTCTTTTTTATAACTTCACAACTATCTCACATTAAAAAAATAAAATGTCAATATATCCTTCTCCTTGATATTTCTCCATGTCAACAAATTTCTCTTCCTACCTATTTTCCTGCTTACAGATATTTCCTTATCCAAATGTATGATTAAAGCAGGAAATCTGTAACGTGTTAATCTTCTCTTCGAACTATATTTTCCATCTTAACGAATATCTCTACTTTAATCTATGGATTTGATATAAATCAAGTTTTACGTCTCTTTCTCTTTCCTCTTAATGTTTATCATTATTTTCGTATTGTTCATATATAATCTCCTACTTAATGCTTATCAATATCACTTCCATGATTTCCTTTACCCATGAAAGCCGAGCTTATGCTATACCAATGTTATTATCTAAGATACCCTAGCTAAAAATATGTATTCATTGCTTTTCAAAATGCAATTAACTCCTCAATTCATCTGGAAGTATAATAATGTTTCTAAGAACTGTGAGAATAGAGTTAATATCTTGCAATTAAGCTATTAGCTATATCTTGCAGTTTTATTTATTGAATCTAAAATTACCTAGACCTTGCTCACAATTACGCAAAAAGTTGCTCGTTCCAATTCCATTTAGGATTATTAAATGAGATTTGCATTCGTATTCATGTACAATGTATTGGTAGGGAAGCAATTTTGAGAACGCGAATAATTATAGCCAAAAATTCACATTTCAATGAATTACTTTCCAAAATGTAATGGGAACCCAAAAATGGATTTTCAGGATTTGGAATTTTAACATACGTACATATTCGTGGCAATTTGTTCCGTAGCTATGCTTAAAGGTGAATTATTTTATTAATTAAAGAGTGAAAGATACTTTTTTATGTTATATTTTTTCCATCAAACCGTATTGAAAAACATTATTATTCCAAATGGGTCACAAACTTACACGGTACCCATCAAAGAATGTGGACAATTTTAGTTTAATCTGTGAATGAATTTTGGCGAGAGAGAAAAAAACTCAAAAACTCAAGGTAAATAAAGCAACATCAGAGCGAACTGAAAACCATAGTTCCGGGTTACACCACCGTGAAATTATTCGTAGCGAGTGCATCCCCCACATCTCCAATCGATAAAACAACAGCCAGATAAAAATTATGTGACGATTACGATGATGCTAGTTTGTGTGTGCGTTGACTGCAAAGTCTCTTTATTACGCAGCCAATAGCGCTCATTCGTGCCACCGAATATTAAACTGTTTTTCTTTTGAGTATTTTATTCATCAACACTTGTCTGTCAGTTTGACTCTAGTGGCCATCTATGTATTATTCCCTGACATTCTCTTACTCCTCTTATAACTACTTGCAGGGAAATGTTCTATCGCTCGCTTCTTCTTGTACGTATATCATCAACCTTACCATCTTATTCTTTCTCTCTTTATTTTCTTCAATTATGATCTTCAGTTAACAATAATTCCTCAAGATATGTCCGATTAAATTTTTCTCTGCTTATTGTGAGTGTCCTCTATGGGCTTACGCGTTTCTCAATACTTTTTTATTTGCATTGATTTTTTATGTTAAAAGTATTCTTTTCATTATTCTTCTGTGGCCTCACATGCTCATAATATCCAATCTTTTTAATGCTGCTTCTACATTTGAAGCTTCATATCCAGCAAGACTCATGTATTGTAGTGAATAACCTTTTTTTACTGTATTAACAGACCCCATTCAAGTGAAAATCCGCGATTTATGAAGTAAATTTATTATAAGTGTTTCAAAATGTTAATGCGATAAATTTTGCTTAAAATAACGGTATTATCATGCCGGTGTTTTTTAATTTTACCCATTATGTAGTATTTATTTGTAATTGGAATAGTGAATGTACTATTTCGCCTCTCAGAAATACCATTAGCTAATTGTTTGAAATTGACTACAAAACCATTAGTTACTTTAACTTTGCATTAATTAACGACCATTATTATTGCTGCGGTTGATCTGTCGTTTAAGGTAGGCTTTGGAAGAGCAAAACTATCAATTAAAATAATGTCATTTTTTCAATGCATAAAACCTATTTCCGACCGGGGTATAATACATCACATCACATCTTCAGGTGGAACTGAAGATGATGTGATACCTCAGAAGCTCGTCAGTAACGTATTTTTATTATGGAAAAGTGCAATTATTTCGTCATAATGTCCGTAGTAACATATCACAACTTATTACTATTTAACTTTTAAAATTGTTTTTCGTACTTTTATTGGCATGCTTGTAAACCTCTGTGACGTCAAAATGTTTGAGTTTGCTGATATATCTCTTTGAACTCAAGACATCTGGTCGGTTATGCATCTTTTTCCTTACTATTTTAATGGTATATCATTCTAAGACCAATCAAGAAAAGTCATGGCATCTTCAGTTAATAAATAAATTTAAAATATCAATATCATATTAATTTGAACATATCCCTAATGCCTTTCGGTAATACGATTAGGGGATGCAGAGTCCTGTATACCGCGTTTATAGCAATGAGGTAAAAATTCCAAAGCGTTACATCGTACTTTTGTTAACCCATTTTAGTTAATCTTTGCTCCTATTTAGCTGCTTAACCCACTCCCACATTTTCAATAGTGAAGGTGGTTGCCCATTAACTAGAGTATTTAATTTTCTGCATGTGACGCTTCCGTTGGCAAACGAGCTAATTGTTCCGCTTACGAGGAACGAGCTGTGTTATGAAAGTAAATTAAGGGGACTATGGTAGTTATCACACTTTCCTGCGGATTACTATCCTTTGAATCTTCCTCACTCTACCCATGAAATCATTAAATCAAAATCAAATAAACACCATCGGATAGTATCTCCTTTTTAACGTGAGATCTTGTTTAAATTTCCTTATCAGCTACTTTATGATTGATTTCAAGAAATATGAATTTTGTGTATTAGTGTGTGCTGATATTTTTGGTCTTTATTGCTAATATTGAGCAAAACTTCTCTCGAGCTTTCTATTCTTGTTTCACAATATTTGCTTTTTGATAGATTCTTATATCTTTTTATATACAGTTTTATGCTTAAACTACACTGAAGATCTCGGTTGCTCGTAAATAAAGGACATGAGTATGTATTGATCGCTGAAATTGATACCATTGATTTGAAAAAAGAAAAGGAAATTTCTTCCACAATATTTCCGTATTTCTTGCAAAGCCATGAATCACAAACCTTCACTTAAAACATTCCTCATATTGAATGGAAATGCATTTGAATGCAAAACGTGTTGCTGCGGTCTTCTGATATGAATTAAATTTGACCAAGGATTGCGCGAAGTAATTTCATATTTAACTCATCGAATCAAATACTACAATTGCAGGGTAATCTTTCCAGATATGTACCTTTATGGCATACAACATAGGCATACAAAAGAAATACTCCTTGGAATGCGGGAACGGATTAATATTTGGATAATTATGCATTCCGAGTTTACGATTTTCTTTCTCTACCTTTGGTATAGCAAAAGTTTCTTCCGCACGCGAGAGAAATTCGGTCACCGAGGCAGAGTGACAAGTAGCATAAATTTTGCTTAACTTCTTTCATGGCCCCTTCCGTTTATTCCATATTGGCGGGATTAACGTTTAGTGCAAGGTATGAAGTATTCAGAGTTCCAGGCTATTTTAGAGCCGAGGCATAAAGACTCAAGTTCTCTTATCCCGTAAAGTGTGTCAGTGCTTACTTTTCATACGAAGAAAGATATGGAGGAAGTAAATAATATGTCATCGACGTCTGAGGAGGATGTTGAAACTGGGCATTAAAACACACTGTCCTAATGACAGTGTTACCAAGGGAGTGTAAGAAAGGCTATGTCATGCTTGTGATCACTCAAGATTCTATCCGTAATAAGAATACTTCGTAGCCGTTTAGATCATTCAATACACAAGGAAAAAACTTTCAAAATGACATGTTTCTCTAGTGTAGTTTACATTGTCGGGAATTTCCAAGTTTGAGTGCATTAAAATGTTTGGCTAGAAGAGGTGTCGCTCTCCTCATTCGGCAGTGAAAGATGAACGTTTTAATTTTGAATCTGCCGAAAAAGTTTATATATTTTAGATGATTGTTAAAACTACTGTATTATAATACAAGTCTTTTAAAAACTTATGAAATTATTGAGATCCTGTGCAAACATCTATTTGAATACTCCAAAGACATTGCAATAGTTTAATATCTTGGACGCCAAGACGCTAGCACTGATTCCAGATAGGTTAATTTGGAAAAGGTCACAGGTATTTTATTTTCGCTAATCTCCGGACGCCTTTGGCGGTCCGATTACCCATTTGATCTCGGTCAGCTTTTGGCTTGTCACCAGGATTCCGATAATTCAAACCACCGTAGTTGATACCCAATCCATTGCCTAGAAAGTACTCGAACTCGTAATATTTGGGTTAGCAGACGAGTGCGTAATCCATATGACTAACCCGATTGAGGGGCCATTTCTCTGGAAAACCCTTGGCGAATGATAGACGCCTTGACCATTAATTCGATCTAGCCTTCATAGTCTCCAGGGACTCGAATCGCGTATCCATACAGATTTTGGGGACACATTGTATTCTTTCATTGCTTTGTTTTCATTTAAAATACGTGATATTTTGTATCATGTTAAGTTTTAGAATCATCGTATCTAAGACGAATCCCTTGTGTATACCGAAAAAATGGTATCAGATTGAAATAATGAGTAATATTATTTCTTTTCTTTTGCTCAAATTATTTTGAAGTAATGCTAAAGTAATTATGGCGCCCAAATATAAGGTATTTGAAGTGCGTCACTGTATTTTTATTCTATATTTAGGACCTAATTAGAGGAAGTAACTTATGGGTAGGCCAAAAGAGAATATAATTTTATGGCTTATATATTACTTATTAGTGTGCAACTTTGATGAAAATTTTTTTGAATTCCTCATAATCTACTTTCCACTTTTTCTTCTTCTTTTAGTGGGCCGTATGCAAAAAAATACGTCTGATTTCTTATTTCTAGAACTATTCCGAAAGCTATGAATCAAGAATTGAAAAAGGACTTTTTTAGTGGAATGCTGCTTGCATCCGCTTAACAAACTGCGTTGGCTTAAAATATCGCTTTTTTATTACCAAATATAAAAAAATCTTAAATCTAACTGAAGCTTCACATTTTTAAAAATGAATTTTCAAAGTGTTGAAATATTTGTAGTACAAATATTTAATACAACAAATCTAATTTAAAATAATAAACATTTATAGATTTAATTGGTAAATTTTAAAATTCGTTAATCTGTAGTTAATATTTCATACTCAGAAGATACTACCATTACTAAATTTTTTAAACCTGATATTATTTCGAGTCACAGGATCGGTATTGATGCTGCTGGCAAGCTTCATTATTTTGGACTGTGGCCATACTGTAATCTCTTGGTTGACTAACCCTCCTAAACATGATCATTTATAAGTGCATTACATCAGAAGTGTTTAAATCCGGCAGCGTAAGTCCATATTGCTGAGAGTGGTCACGTGCAGTAAAACTATATCTCATTCATGATTATTTTCATACACGCCATGATCTTAACTTGATGCTCCAGGCCTTTAGCCTCTTAGAGTTAAAATGAAACGATAGATATATGCAATAGTTCCACAATGTGGTTTTGAAAACTAAAATATTTCTTAAAGGACTTTTAACTGATCAATCGCGTTGTGGAATAATTATTCCATCCCAATTTCGATGATATCACCGAAGCATTATCACTTTCTGGCGCAACCATTTCTTCATCAAGTGTCATTGTTTGTAAATGATTGGAACGTAATATGCACAGGCTTAAAATAAAATCAAAAACACATCACTGAACGATCTTTTTCAATTATATCCTGATACATTTTTGGATTAATGTCACTACTCGCTGGCCAATGAAGTGATAAACCAATTGGCAGTGACAATATCGTTACTTACATGTGCAGTTAATGCCAAAAATATGTGTTTTAATGATAATTTTCATGAATATAAACCATACAGTCTTTTTGGTTGAAGAGGTTTTGTAATAAAATATGCACAATTTACGTAGCGGAATTATCTTTGATGCAATAAACAAGTGGTACAATGTGTAATCAAAACAAATTTATTAATATTAAGGATTTATCTTATTACCATGGTAAAGTGCAGATAAACTCTTGATTAATCGTTAAAATTATTTACATTTTAGGTGAAAAATTTTTCATCAGATACGTATTCGAGATTCAAAGGTCGTTTTAAGTCCATTCCAGTGATCCCATTGAAATTTTAGAAAGCGTATAAATGTCAAGCTGGAAAAAGGATTGCTTTCAACCATAACATCAGATTACAACATTATCAAATCCCTGTCATCAAATCGAATGTTCGCGAGGGAATGGATGGAAGAGGACATGAGTAGAGTGACTTAGCGAAAGAGCAGGTTGAGGGAAGAGCTCACCTCTTTATAAGCCTAGTATCGTGTATTTTATTCATATATCAGGTTTCGGGCCCTTATTATTTTTATGTGCTGACTGTAGTTTCACAGAAATATATACTACCTTGATCAAAAAGTTCCCGGAATAACCACCGTGTGGCGCTCCCATCGTTCCGATTTGAGTTCTGTTTTTTTTGTTAAATTGGTACATCTGTTGTTGATATTCCCTTTGAATCTTAGTGTCATAACTTGACATTTGCAAAAGTTACGTAGCCAAGAGTACATCTATCTCTGTGTGTGTTGGCGATTTTTTACAATTGCAGAAATGGATTTAAATTTGCAACAACGAACTTGTATTAAATTTTGCGTAAAAAACGGATTTAGTGGCGCACGGACGTTGGAAATGTTGGAAAAGTGTTTCGGCAACGATTCTCTAAAAAAAACGGTCGTTTACCAGTGGCACGAGCGGTTCAGAAGTGGTCGTGAGTCAATCGAAGATGATGAACGCAGTGGCAGACCATCGACATCGAAAGTCGGTGAAAAAATTGATAAAGTAAAAGAAATGTTGGTCAATAACCGCAAATTAACCATCAGAGAAATAGCGGAGGACTTGAACATTGCCTATGGATCCGCCCAAGACATTGTGGTTAATGATTTGGGTTTCCGTCGTGTAGCAGCAAAGTTGGTGCCAAAAGACCTCAATTTCATGCAAAAAAGAGACCGTGTTGACGTCGCAAAAGACATGATTTGCGAGGCTGAATCCGATCCCACATTCATCAAAAGGATCATTACTGGAGACGAGACGTGGGTTTATGAGTACGACACGCAATCCAGACATCAGGCAAGTGAATGGCGTTCACCAAATGAGCCGAGACCAAAAAAACCACGTCGTTTTCAGTCAAAAAAGAAGGCAATGCTGACGGTTTTCATGGATTACAACGGTGTAGTGCATCATGAATTTTTGCCAGAAGGCCAGACAGTAAACAAAGAGTATTATTTGGGCGTTATGAGACGTTTGCGTGAAGCAATTCGCCGAAAGAGACCAGGAATGTGGGCAGAAAACTCGTGGATTTTGCACCATGATAACGCACCGTCGCACAGTGCTATCATTATTCGTAATTTTTTGACGAAAAATGCAACAAATACCATCCAACAGCCACCGAATTCACCTGATTTGGCTCCCTGTGACTTCTTTCTGTTCAATCGAGTTAAAAAACCATTACGGGGAACGCGTTTTAGCAGCCGAGAGGAAGTAATGGAAAAATCGCAGGAAGCACTGATGGACATACCGAAAACCGAATATAAAAAATGTTTCGAGGATTGGATCAAGCGCTGGCATAAGTGTGTTGCAGTCGATGGGGATTACTTTGAAGGGGACAATATAGATTTAGATGAATAAACTTGTATTTTTAATTTTCTGAATAAATTCCGGGAAATTTTTGATCAAGGTAGTAGTACCCAAAAAATCACAAAGCTTGAATAAAGCTGAGGGTTCTCACAGGTTTCTCCCAGAATCGACCCAGGGCCTACCATTCAGAAGCCACCTCAATTACTTTAAGCTACCAGGCTCCATTTAGGTCATCAGAAAGTGTTTATTTCTAGGCCGTCAGTTGTTGACAGCCACGCTGAATTAGTCCTGTAAAGGGAACTCTTCGTAATTCGAGATGAAACAATATTTCTTGCATCAGATTCTTTATAAAATACCTCTAAGTAACGTTTCCATGTACAATGTATATTTTTATATAAAAAATATGCGGAAATAACTAAAGCATTCAATTATGTCTCATTAAGGTTGAAAAAGATATATCATAAACTCAAAGGAAAGTTTTTCAAATTTATACCACGGTCACGAGAGTTTTTGTCCTTTAATTTGTTGACCTAACTGTAATTGCTCCTTTTTACGGGCGGTGTCCTGAACCCCCACCACACGCCCTTGCGGCGGCTTGCGGGGTATTGTGTAGATGTAGAATTAGACTTCGGACACACATCTCGGATAAATATTATCTCCTGACATCTCTAAAAAATTATCCCAGATTGGTGGCTGAAACGAATGCAAAACGTAATGGTATAATTTCGGTATTAACCTGCTGTCATTGAAATTAAATTCTTCTTTTGAGGTGAAAATATTTGCTTAACTCACAAAAGTATTGAAAATTACATTTATAAGACTATTTTACTTTATGAACTGAAAGTCTGTGATAACTTGTTCATAAAATCAGCTCGTACTTTTATTAATATCTATCAATGAATCAAAAATTATTTGAAATAAGATGTATAATACCCCTGAAAGTTGAGTTAAATTAAATGTAAGTAAATTATCGCTAGCTGATAACTTCTTCCAAGAGAGTTACAAGGGCTCCTTAAAAAAAATAATGAAAATATTTTATGGTTTGGCTCCAGTGTTTCATCTGCGGCAGCCATTGAAAGTTGAATCGTGTTCAGTTCACAAAAGCTAACGATGGAGATAAAGCGCGACGCTGCGTTGTTAGCTAGAACAGCCAAGCATCTTCAGCCGAGGCCTATGTTATGCTACATCAGTCTAATGTAGAGTCTGCTCTTCCTTAAGGTACGAGTACACCAAAAAGATGGTTAAAAATGCATAAAGAGGAGAGCAAATTGATTTGATAGAATGCTGGACACAGAGTTGCATAGATAGATCTTAACATATGTAAACATTAACACCGCTGCTGCCATTGACAGAGACGATAGCTGAATAACGTTAAGAGCACTATGAGAAAGATTGAGAATTTCTTTGAATGTTTCTCTCATGTCTGCACCAGAAAAACTGAGAATAAGACGTATTTGTGCAGAGGCTTCCACAAGTTAAGAGAGCTCCATATCCTCCACATAGTCCAGACCTAGCTCCGTGTGACAATTTCCTGTTTCAGTTTGAAGGACGACCTTCAGGGAAAGTATATTTTTTATCAAAAAGGCTTAGGCGAGCTGGAAAGATTAAGGAAATACATGTACCTCCTGGAGACAATCCTGTAGAATCAATTTATTCTTAAATACTTTTTAAGCAAGGAAAATAATTTTTAAACGTGGTGGTTTAGCCCGGTGGTAAAAGTTCCCGAATACATGTAATTTATATTTATGAACAATAATATTTTTTAGCCTTTCATGGTAGAAGCCATTTAAATTTGGTGATATAAAGGTTAAAGAAGTGTTGAGGAGGTTGTGTACATGTTCTTACCTTTTGGTCGGTCGATAGTAAAAGTTCAAGTTGAAATGTTTCGAGAGGAACTAGCCGAGGGTTGGCCAACAACATTTGCTTGGAATACTCAAACTATATATTTCAAATCCCTATGTAACGAAGTTATTGGTGAATTAGAGAGAAATATATCACTTTGGAGATACTATGGAAATTGTCACTGCAGGTATGAAATATTTACCGAATGTGGGTACTCTATCAACATTATGCATTCTGACGCTCTCACGGATACATTAGTAGTACACGCATTCTGTTATGCATGAATAGGGTTATAATCAGTTTAAATATTATCAAATATTATAGGACTGCCTTTTTCCCTGTTGCCAATAAATGGTAAGTTTGACTCTAAATGTAGTAAATAGTTTGATTATTGGTCTCAGAAACGTTTTTAAAGGAAGGTTACATGCCAAACATATTAGGCATCAAGATAATTTAATTGAAGTTGGAAAGTTCTTTAATTATTTTGTTATTTATTACTGACAATGACATATTGTGGAAGAGGAAGTTCTAGGAGGGGTTTATCTTCGTTGAACGTTCGCCAACTCGTCTGTATTGCACGCAAATACCAGGATTGCGAATTTAAGACTGGATGTTTTGTATTCATTTCACTTTCGGACCTTAAAAGCACTCGAAACAGATGGTGATGGATCTGATATTAATTTATACAGTTGAATCGTGTATATTCTTAGAATATTGAGCTTCTATTTCTTTCGAAGGACATTCCTTGGCAAGCTATGTCACTGATTTGGAAACAGCACGTCTTATATCCATTCCAATTTGGCCAATAAAGATATTTCCAATTAGAAGATTTCCAATTAAGTTAATACTAGTGCTGAACCATGTTTCACCATTCGGCAGAAATTTTGGGCATGCAGCGCGTCGCGTCCAAAATTTTGCCACGAGAGTTAACGAATAAACACGTCTTGGCATCAGCCAGGAACTGCTCAAACGGCAGCCTAAATTTCTTAAAAAAAGTCGTTACAACTGAAAAAAACCTGCGTCTATGGTTATGATACAGAAACCAAAGCCTACTCTCCGAAGTGGAAGGGGTTCTCTTCCCCACGACCCAAAGAAAGCTCGGATGTTGCGATCGAACGTAGAGGAGGTAATGTTGATCGTTTCCTTCGATTAGGAAGGGATTATTCATTACGAATATATCCCTAAAGAACAAAAAATTGATCGGCAGCACTATATGGAATTTAAGAAAAGGATAAGATACGCCATGCTGTGGAAGAGACATCAGTGTGGAAAAAGAGTCTTGGTGCTTTCATCGCAACAACGCACTGGCGCACATATCATTGATTGTTACTGAATTTTTGGCCAAAAACAGTAAGTACACAGGTGATTCCCCAGACACCCCACTCTCGGAATCTTGCTTCAGCGGACTTTTTACTATTACCTAAGTTGAAATTCACCTTGAAAGAACGAGAATTCGAAACTATTGGAGACATCCAACAAAATGTAGCGCATCCTTAAAGGATATCCCGAAAGAAGCGTTCCAGGTGGCATGCGAAAGCTGGAAATAATGTTGAGAATGTCGCATTTGCAGCAAAGAGCTGTATCATGAAGGCGATAAGCATGGTTAAAGTGTAACTAATGTAATCCATTATTTATTCAAAGAGTCTCTTTATCTTTTTTTAGCAGACCTTGCATTTGCATTATTATTTATTGCACTCGCTTACGTGACATTTTACGATTCATTGTGTAAAATTATACCAAGTGACCTAAGGGTTTAAGTGTATTCCTTTCCTGAACCTTTCATAAAGATGTAAATTACCAAAGGAAATTAAATTTCTTAAAGTGTTACCTTGGAAGTATATTGAAAATTAATAATTGTGCAATAGTTTGGTGCAGTGATGTGGCAGACAGCACGCTGGGGAAGGAATCTACGGCGTAAGGGTTGCAAGTAATGATCTGGAATGAGGAGGATCCCGAAGATGCTTGCGCGGGGAAGCTGGTATGGAAAGGTGGGGGCTAAAGGTATCAGAAGAAGAAAGGGAAGAGGCGAAGATAAGGCTATGCGAGAGGAGGGAGGAAGAGAGACGGAGTGAGGCAGGCAGAGAGGAAGATAGTTTCTGAAGAAGTTGTTTACCCAGCCGTCAATAGAGCTCTGGGAACCGTTTCGCAAATATGTTTTCGGTGATCGGAATTCGCATCATACGCCGTCGCCTTTGGGGCCAGTGGCCCTTGGTGGATAAAAGGGTCGAACCCTTTTGTCCTCAGGATGCCTATATACGACGAAATTTTCTTGGCACCGGATGGTTTTCGGGAGACGCATTAGATGTGATGGGTTTTATCATCAGTATTCCATACGCAGGATGCAATTTGTGACGGGTTTATAGATAAATATTTCGCTATTTGGTATAAAAACATAATAAATCGAGGTAGGCTTCGTATTAGGAATACTTTGATATATGTGTAAGAGCAAATATATGCATTGATTTACGCAAGATTGAAATTTGAAGAGCTCAAAACTAAAAAGCGCTCTATGATTCATTGAGTTATTTCTCGTCAGTTTTATAGAACGCTCTCTATTTAATTAATGTTAATTTTGTGATTTGTATAATATTTATTTGGATGAAATAAGTGGTTAACGGGAGTGATAGTAGGTATAGCCATACTCCCTTTCGTAATTGGCGTCAAAGGCAAATATATTACTATTGCTACTATCTTATATCTGCTCTCTTGCTTATTTAGATATGCTCCCTACTGACGAAGGATATTGTTCTCGCAATATGTTTCTATCCTTTCCTAATAGCCCTAAAAAACCATATCTATGAGGAGGAAAACTCGTGTTTTTCTTTTTATTACATAAATGGCGTCGACTCATAAAATTTTATTCCTATTATCTACGTGAATTGCATTCGTGTCTATCTTTTTGACTTCTCCCCATTCATCAATGTCTCAGGTACCTAGGAAGCATTTTTCCTGATCACATGAGTTTTTATGAAAACGTTATGGACGTCATTAACCCGTATGCTCTCCTAAGAATATTTTTTATGCTACCCTATGAAATTGGCCATAGAAATTCATGTGTCTTTCTGGTCACTTAGGTCTTGCTCAGGCACATAGTTTCATACCTTTTATAAGCACACAGTTTCTTATACCAAGTAGGTGATCAGGGAGTTCGGAGTTTTTTAAAAAATGACATCATACACTCATATATATTATCAGGGCCAGTGTGATGTGGAACTGTCTCAATATTTTCTCACCATAAATTCGAAAATTCCAATTAAAAATATACTCGCATAGAATGTGTACATAAAAATATACTCCTGCTGCCTGGACTAATTCTCATTCACCTGCTTATTAATTCTGACATATTTCTCCAAAGGTTCTCACTACACTACATAAATATCTTAGTGTGCGCTTTTTTAATACTCAAAGAAGTACCTCTCGAGATTGATGCTAGTCTTCAACAAAGATTTGTGTTGAGTGTCTTGATATGATACGATAGAGAACCTATCAGATCTACCAGTGGTGTTTTCCTCTTATATAACGCACTTAATATCTCAAATTTCTTCATTATCGACTAACTTGTCCGCAAGGCAATAGTTTTCTTTACTTACTTTACTTTTCAAGCATTTTCCGGTTCTAGCATGCGTTTGGCGTAGCTGTTATCAGGCCAGCGTAATAAAGTCAGCAGATTGGTCATAGACACAATGCTTTATTGATTTTATTCCGGGAGTAACCGTAATGAGTAGAGTGTACTGGACAATGGATATCTGTTGTTGCTTAATATGGTTTCTCACCCAAAGGTAATATTTGCTTATTCTACTGTGGTTGCCGTTTCCATTATATATTTCTCTATCGTAGTTTTTAATTTAAAAAATACATAGGAAATTCATGCAAAAGACTTGCGAGATCTAATTAAGCCACACTTGAAACTGCTTTAAGTGTTTAATGGTATTGATTTATTTCCTAACGTATTGAGCTTTTCTAAATCCATTGAAAGTCTTGGAAGGGAGTCATTAATTAAATATCCTTCGCCAAATGGATTTCCTGGAGAAGCTGGTAGAGTGAGATTGATTCAATTCTAAATTCAAGATTTTAATCTAGAGACTTCAGTATGGAAATTCTTGGGAAGCATTCAATTGAATTTGCAGCGAAAATCGATAATTTTGTTGTTTTTGAATTGTAGTTATGGGCTTCACATTTTCAGAGGGAAAACTCTCATTCCACTTTCTATTTGAACTCATTCAATTAAAATGACTGAATTTGATTGAAACTGAATTTAAATATGCCCTATTTTTAATTAAAAATATTTTTAAAGATGAAGCGCACCGAGTTATAAAATCCTCCCTTGATTCTTGGCATATTTGCACGTGTAAATGACGACAGATTAGGAGAAATCTTAATCATAATCTGGTCCCATTGAAGGCGTTTTATTATTATTATTATTATGATACAGAATCAAAAGGTCATTGTCACTTGATTGAAACAACTTTCGACCGTGAATAAAATACTTAATAGAATGCTTTGAAGTGGCTGTGTTTATCCGAAAGTCTCGATGATGGGTAAATTTGAGAAAATTAACCTCGAAAGTAATCTCAGGGAGCGCTTTTAAATTTCCGGAACACCAATTATAAATGGCTTTTATCACGTTGCACCAAACTGCAGAAACGTTTCCATCTGTGGGAGAGTGGTGATGACTACCGGTTGTTTAGTCCCTGACATACTTGAGCACCATCCCACTATACAAGTATTGCTAGTAATATATCATTTATTTCTCTTAAAAGTAATTACATTTCTTAAAAAGTATGAAGCTGCAGCTCTATAATTTATGTTTTTTGTGATGCAATCGATTTATTTACGAGTATATTAAATTTCAAGGAATCCTAGGAATTATTGTTTTAATTTCGCAGTTTCAAAAAACAAGTTATGTTTGTTACTTTCTCTACAAATTATTTGTCTCGTTAACCATTATTCTTTAAGAGAATGAAGGATTAAGGTTTTTATGTAACACGCAATCACTCTCTGAAGTATTTCATTTTGAAACTTCCAGCTTTTTTGGGACTGCTATCTAGGAAGTCCTTCGAATCTGAAAGGCCATCATTACGAAGCTTGAGAAGCTTAATTAGGTGGCCATCAGCATTGGATTTACCCTTCATTTGTAAACGGTCCCCTGCCGACGAGAATATTTTCGGAGATGCGTCTTCGGATAATTTATTTCGCCAGTTCAGTCTGTTTTGATTCCGTGGGGAGTGTATGTGGAGAGTGGCCTCTATTTATTGCGTGTACCATTTGAAATTCAGGATTCTAAAGGAGAAAACGAGGTTTCAATGGCAGTTGTTGTGTGACCATTGATCAATATTATTAAATAAGTTAAAGAAAACTCAGCTTTGGTGGTATTTACAACAGAAACTGAAAAAGGAAATGGAAAAAATGGTCGAACACATGGGTGATGGAAAGAATGGTGGCGATTAATTAAAACTGGACTGTTGGTAACTGTAGTCGTAGTACAACGGATTGGGAATTGAAAATAGCAGAAAGTGAGAAGAGCCAGAGAAGAATTGATGAAGATCCTATGCGAAAAGAACGGCGTGACTTTGTCAAGGGAAAAGTTGAAGAATTTTACAGATTCCTGAGACACCATTTTAGAGAATGAAAAAAATTATCAATATCTTTTGAGATAGCAAAAGTAAGGTTTCTACAGAAAATGAAGCAAAAAAAAAGACTTTGAAAGAGTAATCTGAGAATATTAGTGACCACTATCGGTGGACGCTACTAGCGTAGACTTTAGGAATCGATCTGTTGGGAACCATATGCATTAAGTCAGTTTGCTACGATTATTTGAAGAAGACGAAAGGAGCAAAAGGGAAAAGAATTGGATGAAAATGTGTTGCTACACAAGAATACATAAGTTAAAACCAAAAGAGTAGCAAATGAATAATTCCTTGAAGTAGCGGGGAGGTCTAAGGGACCACTTAGAAGAATTGGAAATAAAAGAGGAATATTGATTGAGCAATTCCTGAGGCACGATACTTTTTCGAAGATCATAATTCAAGGAAGTATTTGAAGGGAATACAAGTAATGTATATACAGGAAAAAGCCCAGCATCAAAATGAGCAGCAGCAATGGAAAATGCATGTGCTGAGAGCAATTAGGGGGCGAAGAGATTTTTAGGAAACTGGAAAGCATGTGTAGCTACTACTAACAAATCCTCGAATTGATCACTCATGGTTGTGAAAATATTTCCCTGAAAAATAATTCCATGTTTAAAGTTATGCTCTAAAATATTTTAGCAGTTAAAATTTAAACAAATTTGTTGACGACCAAGTCTTCTGTTAATCATTTCACTCCAATATATAACATCGGTTGCGTATACGAGTATAATATGTGTATACGAGGGAAGTGTCAGGAAGTACGTATGTGTT
Organism: Hetaerina americana; assembly: GCF_022747635.1. Classification (NCBI taxonomy): domain Eukaryota; kingdom Metazoa; phylum Arthropoda; class Insecta; order Odonata; family Calopterygidae; genus Hetaerina; species Hetaerina americana. Next base: position 32,446,486 of record NW_027286763.1, read on the forward strand.
CTCGTATTTTGTACCTTAGCATCGCTATTAAACGTCAATTGCACGGTCTTGCACGCTTGTTTTGGGATGACTGCGTAAGAGTAAGATTGCCAGAAATCTTCGCTGTTGTTACTTGACAAGTCCCCTTTTGCAGACAGTCAAAAATTATCAGTTAAGAATTTTGATTATTGTCCGGAATCATCTATATAATGCACAAAAGTAACACATGGCTATGCGTGTCAGTTGTGATTAAAATTAAATGCCAATCCGCGCGTCCTTTTTACCCTTTCCAGTTCACACTTTTTAAACATTTCTTATAACATTTCCATTACCTACGCACAGTGTTGATCTTAAAATGTCAATCAGTCCTTTGTAGGGAGAGAGATATGACGAAATAGGTATCACCTCTTTCGGCTAGGACACAATTACAGTCGACTTCAGAAAGCGGTAACTCCTGACCACTTGCATGGCATCAGGAGAAACAAAATTTTTGATGAAATTCGCCGGCCGGGCAAGGCGGGTAACACTCACACAAAAGTTCATTGACTGCCCAAGCGACTCTCGTCAACTAAACCAAAGGTCGAGAGTTCCAGTCCCGCCTCAGGTATCGATATTTCATTAGCCCTAGTAGATCGCCCCCGAGAAGACTGATGATAGAACAAGGCCTTAACAACATCCCAAGGGACGCACGGAGAAACAGAGGCGTTATAAAAAATCCCAAATCATTTTAGATATTCCAATACCTGATGATAGTATGAAGGAAATTATGATTTTTAAAGAAACTTATGTGGATTATTATATTTTTCTACTCAAAGAAAGTGATACGGCTTGCCACAAAAGTTAGGGAAGGTCTTCTGATGTGTCTAGCAAAATATGGAAGAAGGAGAAAACAATCTTCCTTTTCTATCCCCATTGCTCTTCGTTCCTTATTGCAATGGACTAAATAGACTGCGGAAATTATTGATTTATCATTCTTCATTTGAGATGGAATAGACAATACCTGAAACAGTCCCTAGAAATTCAACCGGAACCATGTATACCTGAACTTTGTCAAAGAAAAAGCAATTTTTAAATGCATTTTATAAATTTTTAAAGTAAACAATTTTAACAGGATATTCGAATGAATGGAATTCATAAATCTAATGCTAAGGTAAAACTTTCAAAACCCAAGAGGCAAATTAACGACCAAGTTTTGAATCAAGTTACTTGTATGGATACCATTGGATAGATTTTATGAAAATTGCTAACCTGTAATTAGCAAAGCTTTGCATGAGTACAGGAAATATTTAAATAGCATTGAGTAGTTATCAATAAATAATTTCCATTTAGGTATATTTCCCATCAGCAATGACATAGTTTCTGCATAAGCAGACAGGGAAGCTTTTTCCGTAAAAACGGGACTTACTCATTAAGTAGAAGTATTCGACCTCATACATCCTTGACAACAGCGCTATCGTGGGTTTAGAGTCCAATCAAATCTTGAGTACTTGCAATCAACGAACTTTGGCATGGTGATGGCATCCATTTTTCGTTCTTAACGGTTATTTATTTTTGATTTTATGTTTGGTTGTTAATGAAAATAAGCGTATGAAGCAATATTGAACAAAAATTATAATTACCATTAACTTTTCATGTGTCATCATCACCGATTTGTTCTTTTCATGTTCATAAATTCATTATTGAAACTCTTTCCCTCAGTCAACCTGTGCAACAATTTTAGGAATAAAATTTTGATGTGTAATTAAATATTGGACTTTGAATTCACAGTTGCTAAACTTTATTCAGAAATTTCATTTTCTAATAAATCAGCATTTTATAGCGTTGGATTCATTAAGAACAGAGACGCTCAGACTTGTGCCAATCACCCACCTTATAAGCTGGTTTCAACCAGCTAGAAATGTTGTTTTTCATTCAATATTAGGAGCGGCATCAATATCAACTGAGAAAAGATGTGTCAAGATGATGACTTTGTGAGTCGAAACCTAGATCATGTTTAATAAAAATATATGTGAAATAACTAAGTATTATTTTCTGAAATGAATCGCTTCCACAAAGTGACGCCTGAAACCATTCTATTATTTCTATGCATATTAGGGATCAACGAAATCAATTGAGCTGGGGTTGGCGGCTTCTGAAGTGATGGATACAGGTAATACGCTCAGGAAGACACCAGGAGAAGATTTAAGGATGCTAAAGAGCTGTGGGAGCTTATGTTGGACAGATTCATTTAAAATCGTTTTTTTGACGAAACAGTATCACATCGGGGTAAAGCCTAGGAGGCATTTTATTCTCGGAACAATCGAATAACCCATTAAAATTATTCCTCGGGCTCCTAATAAAGCATTTACACCTTAGTACTAAGTCGCTACCCGTTAACTGTGTATTCATTCGTTTTTTTATCTTATACGTATTATATTCCACTTTTTGATTTGACTTTTAGTACTCACTTATCGATAAACTGATAGACGGAAATAATTATCCTGTTATAAAATAAAATCGGATTAGGTGAACTAGTCCAATGACATGGATTTATGTTGAGGGTATCAAATTGCATCTAATTCGAGACCATTAAAATTTAGTAATTCAGACATTTTTTGCTTCCATTCTATAACAGTATAAAATCCAATTTTAAGCGAAAGACATCTATTACGTTGCATCTGTTACCCATCTATTTGGAAAAAATCTAAATATTGGGCCGATATGATGTTATTGTTGGTTCAATTTGCAAATATTTTCTGTAGGAGGGAGAAAAATGTTTAATGGCGAGATGCCAACATTCTAATGCCGTGCTATTGACTTAACACTTACAAGCATTAAGCATTTACAATAGCTTTAAGCTATTTCCTTTAGGTCATAATATATTTAAAACAATTTTATTTATAAAATACATTTTATAAAACTATAAATAGCTCCATCCTCAACTGAAACTATTAAAAGCTCTAGTTTAACCAGAAGATAATGTGCCAGTATGTCGTGTGTATTATTATCGTTGAAAATGGTAAGCGTTTGGTTTTGTGGATTTTAACATAGTCACATAATAGCAATGCACAGAAAATTGAGAAGTATGTAGCTCGAGGTGCTATTATTTTCAGCACCTAAGTAATTTCTGTCTGAATGCGCACTCTTATCTAATCGTATGATATGTAACAGATAGTACGCTTTTCATAAGGGGATGGCTATCTTTCAATTTCTTCTATGGTCGCGCGGAGGTTATTCACTGTAGGGATTTTATATTTCCTTGACATTCAATATCAATTTAGTAGAGTAATGCGCGGATTGCGCAGTGCGAAGTCTTTTGAGTCCCGTCGCCCCCGGGGGCTGATTTATCAGCCAACCCCATTTAATGCCAGCTCCATTTTTAATGGCCAGAATACAGCCAATGAAAGCGATTTCCCCCGTTGCACGCCTTGATAAAACGCCGGCCATAAAAGAACGAGATACGACAAGCTGCTGAGTAGTGTTTCCAAATGGGTCGCACCAGATTGCTAAGGGGAGGGATGGTGCGTCCTCCCTCTTGGCTACCCTCGAGTCGGAAAGTGGCATAAATGCGGAATCCCTGAAATTCCTATTAACTCGTTTATACTTCTGCTCTACCACTGAAAGGTATCTCTTCCGATTGAGCTGGCTCCGTGAATTTTGCTAGTATTCACTATATCCTAGCGAAAGGTTCATACGTTTGCTCACATTATTAAAGAATTTTGGGGTCTTCATTAACCGAATGGAGTCAGAAAATTTTTTCTGGAACACATCTGACAACGTTCGACATAGAATTACATTAAATACGGAAACTTAACGGCATTTCGCCCTCTTCTGAAATTAAATAGCTTTTAAGAGGGTTTCTTTATTTTTAAATGTTTGCGTTAGGAAAGTGTTTAGACTGCTGTTGGCGTACTTAAAGGTCACTGCTTGTTTTGGAAGGCCAGGAAATATTCAAGAAATTCTAATATTATAGCGGTGTTTGTAAAAGTATGCATTGGTAAATTAGATATTCATCAGGCCGAAGATTAACATTCGGTTAAAGTAAAACATTTAATTTAGGATTGACCTTGTTTCGAAATTAATTCGTTACATTTGAATTGTACATTAATCAATTAAATTATTTGTAATGCATATTATGCTCTGAATAAATTCTAATTTTACAACTTAAGCACGAGATTGGTTATATGTCATAGTTTTCTGTCCCTAAAGTAGCCTTATTTTATGTAATTAAAAAACTTCTTTACATGGAATCGCTACAGATTTATTTTCCTACAGAGGCTATCTTATCCACATTTTAATCCAAATACTCTTCAATCGCCTTATTTATATTCTTTATTTATTCATTTAACGACATTTATTGATGCGAAATTGATAATTCATAGTTCATTCTTCTACCAGCATCCTTGTCCTGGGGGAATGAAAACCCACCTATGCGGAACGCGAACCCGCGACCTCTGGATTGCCAGGGCGAGGGCATTACCAGACAAAGGGGATTGCCACATACATTAGGGATATTAGTAATTTCATTTCACGCTTCGATATCGATCTCGCATGACATCACATTCTAAGAGCAAGCACTCCCTGCTGATAACTAAATCTGAATACGGGCCGCAATTTATATTTTAGGATTTATTATAAAGAATTTTTCTTATGTGGCACAATATTTATTATTTTTTAGTGTTTTTGACATCGTTAGAAGCAACAGGTTACGCGCTTGTTTATTCATTTGTGGTCGCCACATCGTGACCGCTTTCCAGATTTTGGGATAAATTACTATTTAGGGTTTAAATATTTCTAGAATCAGGCAAATCGGAAGAGAGAAAATTCGAGGCCAAGTCCTACACGTCATATGATAGAATATCTAGCAAATATTTTGAGTTGAATGTAATTTAATTGGAGTACTCACCATTACTGCAGATTGTCGAGCTGAATAGGTATTTTGCGGGTTTCACTTGCATTTTACCGTTAATGCTGTTGTATATTCGGATATATGGTAAACAGCTAAGTAGTCGGGGTTTATTTGTGATTTAAACATATAGCATTTTTCCACCGGTATTCGCTGTAATAAGGTGAGCCATCGTGGAATTGGTCTTGAAATCAGTAGTCTTCTTTATGCAGCATAGATGCGGAATAAATAGCCAAAATACAGAAACCCACTTGCTCTCGGTGAGTTGAAATTAGTAGAATAACTATTTATGTTGATAATGCAATTATATGTCTGAAACAACATGTTCATTAACAACATAATTGTCGTTTATGACATAATATAAATAACATGAATCGTTTGTATAGTACTAAACGGGTATACTGGGGCTAAATATATGCACATGTATATATAAATACAATTCATCATTGTTCAGAGAGGTGGAAATCGCTTTATAAAATATGCACCATTATTTCAAAGCTTTGATTTGGTCAGGCCTAACCGTTTATTTTAAATTGTAATACCAGATCACTCTCAATTAAACTTGGCTTAGTGTCACCTATGCCGTCGGTGCCAGGGAGTGAAATTAGTGAGTGCGCTTCCCTTTCAGCGTCTGTTCATGCCTCTGACAGTAAGGAATTTCGAATTTCGTAAAAAATAAAACCAAAGTTAAACACGTCTTATTATATGATCTACTTTTCGTACTTTTGTCACCTATCCCACTCTTTATTACGTTTCAATACCTCATTTATACCGATGTGGAAATCATGAAACAGTCTGAATTAATCTTAACACCGGAAAGTGTAACGGTTTAAATTGCCATTTTGTATCATTTTTGCCTTTTAGAAAATTAGTTTAAAATATTTTCATCTCTTTTGCCTTTTTTGGATACATAATATCATTTCTACTACCGATTTCACATTCCTTTATTTCCCAAACACCATTTAAAATCATATTCCTTTGAAGTGATGTATGCTTTGCTGTTCCGGGTGAGTATATCTCCATACCCATCTTGCTGTTGATGTTTAAGTTTTTTTTCATACCAAATTTTATAAGTTTCATACGAGCAGGACCTAATTTGAAAAGTAAAATTTTCAATATAGATAAACTTTAAAACAGAAATATATTGATCCTATTTTTTAATTTTGTTTCAACCGCGGTCAATATGAATTTATTAATGATGATCTTACCAACTAAATGGCCCTTGTGAATGCCAAATATGTATATTTAAACAAACACTTAAATTAATCATTCTTAGCGAAGGTAACCAGATATAGGGAAAACATTTTTACAGAATTAGAAAAAATGGGATCTAAAAACGCTACCGCTGTTAATTGCTTGGATGCTAATAATTCAGAGTAAACAGAAATAATTATGCATGAGGCAATAAGGAAGACTTTAGTCTCTATTCTCAGGTCATGCTAACGTATTTTAATGTAATCGGGCGTTCTTGAAAAACTTCGTCTTTCCTTTGCGTTGGTAACCATTGGAGAAGTAACTTCAATGAGTTCGTTACCTCTTATCTGCAGTATGTCCAGTACGACAATTTTATTAGCTGAGTATGGTTGGATTGCGGCCTCCAGTGCACATTGAAACAAGTTTCACGTCTGGCATGCGCTTTTCCGAGAGATTCACTTGTCCTATCGATTAATGAATAGAGAAACTATAATTTCACAATAAAAGTTATTAAAACGGAATTAATTGAAATTAGATGAGTTAATCTTGGAATGAAGTAACAACTAATCCGTCTAAGAGTCAAGTGAAGTGATATTTATATTTTCCTAATCACTCAATGCTGCTTTCGGCTTTAAACAAAAAAGATAAAAAATATATATATTATCTGCTAAAATTAAACAAAAGTAAGTTTTCATTTACCTATAAAACTGACAATTAGTGCTTCTATGAATAGCTCTAAGTTCATAAGTCTCTTAAAATGTATACTACCTTGATCAAAAAGTTCCCGGAATAACCACCGTGTGGCGCTCCCATCGTTCCGATTTGAGTTCTGTTTTTTTTGTTAAATTGGTACATCTGTTGTTGATATTCCCTTTAAATCTTAGTGTCATAACTTGACATTTGCAAAAGTTACGCAGCCAAGAGTACATCTATCTCTGTGTGTGTTGGCGATTTTTTACAATTTCAAAAATGGATTTAAATTTGCAACAACGAACTTGTATTAAATTTTGCGTAAAAAACGGATTTAGTGGCGCACGGACGTTGGAAATGTTGGAAAAGTGTTTCGGCAACGATTCTCTAAAAAAAACGGTCGTTTACCAGTGGCACGAGCGGTTCAGAAGTGGTCGTGAGTCAATCGAAGATGATGAACGCAGTGGCAGACCATCGACATCGAAAGTCGGTGAAAAAATTGATAAAGTAAAAGAAATGTTGGTCAATAACCGCAAATTAACCATCAGAGAAATAGCGGAGGACTTGAACATTGCCTATGGATCCGCCCAAGACATTGTGTTTAATGATTTGGGTTTCCGTCGTGTAGCAGCAAAGTTGGTGCCAAAAGACCTCAATTTCATGCAAAAAAGAGACCGTGTTGACGTCGCAAAAGACATGATTTGCGATGCTGAATCCGATCCCACATTCATCAAAAGGATCATTACTGGAGACGAGACGTGGGTTTATGAGTACGACACGCAATCCAGACATCAGGCAAGTGAATGGCGTTCACCAAATGATGTCGTATCCCCGCGTCTTCGAGGGAATATTGGCGACACGAGAAAGTACCCCACGAGTCGAGTGGCTGCCTCGAGGGTAAAACGGGAGCTTTGAGTTTGGTGGGTGATGACGTGGAGAGGAGTTCCTCGATAGAAATGGGGGAAAATAAAAGGAACTAAATAAGAGTACAACGACGGTCCCGATTTAATATAGGAGAACAGAGTTTACAGTAATATATATATATATTCCCTGGGTGCCGCTTGGCGCTTCCAAACAGAGGGGCCCCGGTCCAACCTTCCTCTCGCGTTCCGAGTCCCAGACTGACCTCTTCGGGATCACCCACTGGTTAGTCCACGGCTAGTCAACAGTTATCGCTGTCGGTCCATAGTCCACATCGAGTCACCAGGGGTGATTTGGATGCTCGGACCCACGCCATTACTTAATCACATAAGGGGGGGGGTAGGCATCCTGGCCAGTGAATCACATGGCAGAACACGCGGATGCAACACGTCCCCCCATCACCAGAGAGAAACATGGGAGAACAATGTTTCTCTCGACACCAAGTACGTATGGGCGAACTAGCCTCTGGAGGTTTTACCCATAGCAACACCTTGCTTAACATGTCACAAGTATAAAATGCAATAATAGATACAAAACAAAATTTCATGGAAGATTCACTATGAGTACACATAACATGAGAGCCTTATTATTACTTTTTTTTTTTTAAGTACAGAGACACATAATCACTTATCTTCTACCTCTTACATTGCCAGAAACATTTGGAGGCAGTGTTGGTTGGGTATTTCCCGTTGAATGATTGAGGGCGCATAATTCCATGGCATCGTTACTAGAATCTACCTCAGGCGTACTGGCGGTAGATGGTAATTGTTCATTTGAAACATGAAATCTGCTTATAATCTTAGGTTTGAAGATGAGGCATATATCTTTACAATCGCCCCTTTTCCCGTCCGTTTTACGTTTACAATCCCTTTTACAGCAGCATTTACATAAACAACAATATACGAGAAAACAAATAGCTAGGCAAATACACAGATATCCCATGACAGAAAGGTGAGAATGGGTACTTTTGTGAATATTTTCCTGTTTTGTCTTTTCAATTAGTTTTTGAATAGTGTGTACTTTCATACTTGCAACACGCAAATCCGCCTCGTGGCGGACCAAAGCTCTCAATGGTAATTGATCCTCCAGTTGCGCCCAGGTTGGCTCTCGTTCCTCCACACAACAATCAAAATTTAGGGTTAGAGGAGGAATGAAATCCTTATTTGTGTAATTAGATTTCACAATTAATTCTCCTTGCAAAACTGTTCCCAGACCGTACCCCTTGCAAAAAGTGAGAAAGGTCAATTTTCCCGTCCCATGCACGACAATATCGTAGGGATCCTTTTCATTACATAGAAGAGCCACACTTTCGGGCTGGGGCGCAACATACAACCATTTGCTGGAACCGGTAGGTATCCATACCGTTGGTTCAATTCAACGATTTTACGTTCGCAAAACGAAGGGATTGCATTAATTGGTTGCAACATGCCAGCTTCGCAATCCTTGTGGATCTGCAATAGTTGTAATGGATATAACTGTCTACAGATTCTCCAGTTGTTAGTTATCTCCTTACAATTTTTAAATTCTTCCAGGGATAGCTTCAAAAAATATCTTTTCATCTTATCTACTAACAAATACGGTTGATTTGGTTGAATAAAAATGAACTTATTTTTAGTTTTTTCCACAAGAGTAGGTAGAGGCAACGCATGGTACACATTAAATCTAATTTCATTACAGAGGGGCAAATATAACACGTACCCCAACAAATCCTTTGATAAAAACACATCTAATTTTAACAATTTTACAATGGCATTGGTGTAAACCACACTCGGGGGAAAAGGAAGGGATAGTCCTTTGGGCAAATTTGGTTGTTCCTTCTTAAATATATTAATCACATCGTCAGAGCTAATTATCTGTGGCTGCCACACCCCCTTATGTGCACCAACGATTGCATCTAAGATGATCTCGTATTGATGAATCGCATCATCCACAGCATGGATTAATAAGGTCAAATGTTCATTAGCTGTTATCGTCAGTGAAAAGTAGGCATTCTGAACCTTCAATTCCCCGGTTGACTCATTTACATAATGTTTTAATGTCTCCAACCCCTCAGACAGAATACCTTCGTTGGCTTCCACATCCGCTAAAGTACTATTCACTGTGGAAATTGTGGATTTTAGCAGAGTTACATGTTGTTCAACTATAGTAAGGAATTGAGAGCGTTCCTTCTCGAGTTGATTTATCTTATCTATATAAAAAGTCGCATCGGCCTCATCTAAAGTCCCGAAAAGCACCTTACTCACTTCACCTATAAAATTGAATAATCCCCTCCTCCTTCTTGCCTTTCCCCCGGCAAGTTGAGTGATTATTCGTCGCATTCCTTCCAATTTAAGAAGTTTAGACTTCACTCCAGGAACTATGGTACTGCAGCCCGTGAGATGAATCCAGCTTGCATTCTTATGCAATTCACAGTATTCACCTGTCAACCTTGCATACTTCTTAACGGTGTTGGCGTTGTCAAATAATTGGGCTAAATTCACATATGTCACTATTTTCCACTCACTATTGAAGAGCTCAACCTCACCTATATTATTGTAGAAAATCCCTGGGGTCTTCTCGTAAGTTTCCTGCAGATAATCACTTGCCATGGCACAAGTCACCAGCAGTAAACAAAAGGAGACTACGGGACTCATCCTGAGGCTGCCTGTAGAGAGTCAGAGAAACAATTTTAGACGATTGGAGTGAACTTTTACTTCTCCTTTTCTCCTCCCCTTTTTAATGGTGACATTCACCCCATCCCTACCGATTACCTCATAAGGACCCGTCCATTGGGAAGACAGTTTTTTCGATCTCCCTCGACGTACACTTTCGTCATGCAGTAGCACCTTGTCACCCACTTCAAATAGCTGCAGGTTTGCTGACTTGTCATAATGTTCCTTGCTTCTTTTCTTGGCCCTTTGTAGCACCTTTTTAGCCTTAGAGTGAGTTTCATTCATTCTTTGTTTTAGTTCCCTTACGTAATCGTCGCAGGTGTAGATTATGTCTGAGGATTCCTTCTGCAACGATGTAGGAAGATTCGCCTTTCTACCGAACATCATCTCAAAAGGAGTGAAACCCGTCGACGAATGAGGTGTTGTGTTGAACACAAAAATGGCGTACGGGATCCAAACATCCCAATTATCCTGTTCGGAGGAAATGAAATGTCGGAGATATTCCGTCAGTGTCCTATGACTTCTTTCTAAAGCGTCGTTTGATTGTGGCCGATAGGCTGTCGTCTGTAGTTTCTTTATTCCTAGCAGGCGACAGGTGCTCTTAAATACTTCGCTGAGGAAGTTGCTCCCTTGGTCGGATAGTAGAAGCTTAGGGACTCCATGCTTCAATATTATCTTTTCCACCAGTGCTCTAGCCACCGTTGATGCCTCTTGGTCTGGTAAAGGAATGGCTTCCGTATACTTAGACAAGTCGTCCTGAAATGTCAGCAGATACTTATTTGCATTAGAGGTCGCAGTTAAAGGTCCCACGATGTCCACATTACATTTCTCGAATACAAACTCCGGGGTCGTGGTGATGACCAACGGCATTTTGGTCTTCCTTTGAGTCACTTTATTTTTCTGACATGACTCACAAGATCGAACATACTCCTCCACATCACGCTTCATTCCTGGCCATTCATGATACATTTTTATTCTATCATAAGTCCGGTTCATGCCCTGATGTCCCCCCACGGGTGAATCATGGAATTCGTGCAATAATTCCCTCCTCTTTCCTTCTGGAATTTGGTCACTTTTACTTGCTTCATGCACAGTCTCCTGGCAGGAATCTAAAACACATATCCTGCTGAGTGCATCGGCGTTAGTGTTCATAGAACCCTTCTTATAGACTACTTTGAAATCGTATTCTTCTAATTTAATCCGCCACCGCATCAACCGCGAGCTTGGATCCTTGACATTCATTAGCCATGTCAGTGGTTTGTGGTCGGTAACCACAGTGAATTTTCGGCCATACAAATACGGTCGGAAATACTGTGTCCCCCACACAATTGCTAAGAGTTCTCTTTCGGTTGTTGAGTAATTTATCTCAGCTTTATTTAATGTGCGGCTTGCAAAAGCGATTGGTAAGTCCTTTCCTGATGCATCTTGGGATAAAACAGCCCCCAGAGCCCTGTTGCTAGCGTCCGTAGTAAGGGTGAAAGGACGCGTGAAATCAGGATATTGGAGGATTGGCTCCTTCACTAAACATTCTTTTAGGCTTCGAAAGGCTTCTTCCTGTGCGTCCTCCCATTTGAAACTAACCGCATTTTTTAGCAATTCATGCAAGGGTGCGGCGACTCGGGAAAATCTAGGAATGAACCTTCTGTAATAGCCACACAGTCCCAAAAAACCTTTTAACTCCTTGGTGCTGGTAGGTCGTGGGAATTCCTCTACCGCCTTAGTCTTCAGAGGATCCGGCTTTACACCTTCGTCTGAAATCACATGCCCTAAGTAATTCACTTCCCTTTGTAAAAATTCACATTTTTCCGGCTGTAGTTTCAGTTGGTACTCACGTAGTCTGTCAAATACCTCCCTCAGTTTTTCATTATGAGACTTAAAATTACTTCCAAAAACAACGATATCATCAAGGTAAACAAAACAACGCAGCCCTTGTAGCCCAGCCAAAACGGTGTTCATTAACCGCTGAAATGTAGCGGGAGCCCCCTTAAGGCCAAACGGCATTCTTAGAAATTCAAAATGGGCGTTACCCGTACTGAAAGCCGTCTTGCATCTATCTTTCTCCTCCATAGACACCTGGTGGTAACCACTGGCCAAATCTAGAGTACTAAAGTACCTTGCCTTACCAAGTTGATCAAGTATTTCCGTAATATTTGGTAACGGAAACGCATCACCCACCGTGACTTCATTCAGCTTTCGGTAATCAACCACGATTCTCCAATTTTGTTTCCCGGACGCGTCTTTTTTCTTGGGGACGACAAGTATGGGAGAGTTCCATGCACTTCGGCTTGGTACTATTATTTCGTCTCTTAGCATCTCTTGGATCTGTCTCTGCACCTCATCCTTGTGGGCTTCGGGAATTCGGTATGGACGAGTGTTGATGGCGTTGCCTTCTTCTCTGGTAGGAGTTGGAATTTTATGTGAAACGGCAGGAGTGCACGTAAGTTTATCCCCCGGTAAAAAAAATACATCGCGGTATGACATGCATAATTCTAGGAACTCTTCATCTTCTGATTTATTTAGAGGGCCAACGCGGAGCTGCTCTTTAAGTAGCTTTCCCCGTGTGACCTCTCGTCTCTCCACATGCGAAATTCCAGCCAGCGGCTCTTCTTCTATCTTTTCCAATAATTTCGGGGATATTTCACAGTCTACTTCCGCCTCGGTGGTGTTAATTATGCTGACTATACATTCCCCGGATATTCCAACGGTCAAAGCCTCAGCCAGATAAACCCCTTCCCGCAATTTCTCTCTTGCCAATAGTCCTTCCCCTGTGGATGGGGTTGGGATCTTCACTAAACTTTCGCAGCGGGCAGGAATCGTCAGCTTCCTTCTCATTTCCTTTTCTGCTCCTGGTCGTTGATCCATTTCCATCATCAGTCCCCTCATGCATACCTTTTTTTGCTCCACATACACCACAGCCCCTAATTCCCCAAGCATATCTCTTCCCATGATTCCATCAAAACTAAGAGACAAACGGGAGTCATCTATTATGTGAAACTCGACGGTGGATTCCTTACCCTGGCACTTTAACGTTAAATCCACTCTTCCTTTGGTGTGCATGAGACCATCTGTTATTCCTTTTAGAGCTATTCTCTCCTCGGGGAAATATTTGGTGCCTTTCCTTAATATATTCCCCTTAATTAGACTTACATCGGCCCCTGTGTCCAACAGTAAGCACAACTCGCCCTTCTCACATTCATTGCATTCGAAGGTAACGGAATCTCCACTATCATTCTCATTGAACTTGGCCTTATTCACCTGCCTGACGGCTGCTGGTTTAAAACCCCTTTTCCCATCTGTGTCGTTATCTCCTCTCAGTAGTGGTTTCGATCGTTGGGGCCACTCTGCCTTAATGCGACAATCCCTGGCAAAATGTCCATATTTTCCACACCGGAAACATTTACTCCTTTCGGCCGCCCTGTAACATCCTTTTTCTTCTGGGTGATTTGGTGGTGTAACACGCGTTCTATTTCCCACATGTTCAGGATTATTTGCTCCTTCCACAAAATGTATTCCCTTGGCTTGATCTGACTTAGGTCCCTTTAGAAAACACTGTGACGAGATGTGACCAGATTTCCCACAATTTTCACACCTCAAAGGATACTTTAGAGTTCCCCTTTCCTTCAGCGACAAGATGGCGCTTTCCTCTTCCAGTGCTATTTCCACAGCATGGGGCAACATAATCAAATCACCCTTGCTCCTCACAATAGTCTGGATGCGCTCGTTTGCCAACCCTTGGATGAAACATGCCTTAGCCAAGTGGTCAACTAAATTTACGGCCCCCCTAATTTCCTCAGGAGCTGACACCCTCTTAGCGGCCTCACGGAGATCGGATTGCATGGAATACATTCGGCTCCCCCAGCTAGCAATGCTCTCTCTAGGTCCTTGGTTAGAATTGAACATGGTACACGCGTAGAAGTCCAAAGTACGCCTCGTTGCAAAATTTTCTTCCAATATAGCTCTAACCAACGGCCACGTGTGCGTTTTAACCCTAGCTGAAATTTTTGAACGCGCATCACCCGTAATCCTCGCCTTCACGAATTTCAATAACCTATCATGCTCAGCAGGGTTAACAATATCAAAAACTACGTCGACATTCTCTAGGAATTCACGTAGTTTACCCTTATTCCCGCTAAAAGGTTCACTGATTATCTTCATCGCTTCCGAAATTCCACAGTAATCACGACTTTCACTCGGTTCCCCGTTTCTGGCCATTTTTACAAGATTAACAATTCACAGTTCGCCCAGTATTTTGAGGAGAGGGTATAAAGAATAAGTGTGGTTTACTTACAAGGTTATCAATTCCCTCGCGTCCGCAGCACACTGTAGTTGAGAAATCGACCGCCCTTCCTTGGCTCGCCTCCTCCGATGCACGATCCGTCAGCGATTTTCCCTCACCAGCGGTGGGTCGGCGTTCCCTACTTCGGCCGTCCGTCTGCGTTTTTCTCGCTGGTGATCCGCACGGTACCCTCTGTTTCCCAGAAACACGCTATTCCGATTTTCCGCCCCAAATTTTTCAAAGATGACCCAATCCGCCACTCTTAACCCCAGGAAAAAAAACCAAACACAAACCCCACACCTGACACCAGATTTTTATGTCGTATCCCCGCGTCTTCGAGGGAATATTGGCGACACGAGAAAGTACCCCACGAGTCGAGTGGCTGCCTCGAGGGTAAAACGGGAGCTTTGAGTTTGGTGGGTGATGACGTGGAGAGGAGTTCCTCGATAGAAATGGGGGAAAATAAAAGGAACTAAATAAGAGTACAACGACGGTCCCGATTTAATATAGGAGAACAGAGTTTACAGTAATATATATATATTACTGTAAAGTGGGTGCCTGGGTGCCGCTTGGCGCTTCCAAACAGAGGGGCCCCGGTCCAACCTTCCTCTCGCGTTCCGAGTCCCAGGCTGACCTCTTCGGGATCACCCACTGGTTAGTCCACGGCTAGTCAACAGTTATCGCTGTCGGTCCATAGTCCACATCGAGTCACCAGGGGTGATTTGGATGCTCGGACCCACGCCATTACTTAATCACATAAGGGGGGGGAGGGTAGGCATCCTGGCCAGTGAATCACACGGCAGAACACGCGGATGCAACAATGAGCCGAGACCAAAAAAACCACGTCGTTTTCAGTCAAAAAAGAAGGCAATGCTGACGGTTTTCATGGATTACAACGGTGTAGTGCATCATGAATTTTTGCCAGAAGGCCAGACAGTAAACAAAGAGTATTATTTGGGCGTTATGAGACGTTTGCGTGAAGCAATTCGCCGAAAGAGACCAGAAATGTGGGCAGAAAACTCGTGGATTTTGCACCATGATAACGCACCGTCGCACAGTGCTATCATTATTCGTAATTTTTTGACGAAAAATGCAACAAATACCATCCAACAGCCACCGAATTCACCTGATTTGGCTCCCTGTGACTTCTTTCTGTTCAATCGAGTTAAAAAACCATTACGGGGAACGCGTTTTAGCAGCCGAGAGGAAGTAATGGAAAAATCGCAGGAAGCACTGATGGACATACCGAAAACCGAATATAAAAAATGTTTCGAGGATTGGATCAAGCGCTGGCATAAGTGTGTTGCAGTCGATGGGGATTACTTTGAAGGGGACAATATATATTTAGATGAATAAACTTTTATTTTTAATTTTCTGAATAAATTCCGGGAAATTTTTGATCAAGGTAGTATATCGAATTTTATTAAAATTTCAAAAATAAAGTTGAATGAAAATTTTATGAAGAAGGTGGAGCAGTAAAGGAGAGCATTTTATTATATATTCATATCTTCCATATAATTTATTATGTTTTATATTATTAGAAACAACTGCAGACTAACTTAGAAAATTACGGCACATTACTTAGTCGTGAATCATATCTGATGACGTTGAGGATTTATTACTACAAATCAAGTTGTCTCCGTATTTATAATTTACTTACCTCTAATTATTCATTCTTTTTTCTTAATTTCGTGTTGTAAAATTATATATAACTTAAGGGGTACTGCTTTGGCATTTTAAAAATAATTATTGACAATTATATAAGCTTAATGTACTCTTTTTAAAATGAAATATATTTAATGCTTAAAAATATTATTAGGATCCCGCTTTTGATGCACATTTAAGAAAATAATATAATGCTATTATCTTGGGCATTTAAGTTTTACGTATCCCCACTTTAGCACTATTAAAACTGATTCCTTCATTATGTAATCGTGCCCAATTTCTTTAAGATAGACGTCCTTGTTATTTTTCTTAGGATTATTGCGTATGAATTTTTTTGATTAATACAGACGTCCTTAAAATCAACCTCCTTTTCAAGTGTTCCAATTTAAAATTTAATAGCCAGCACATATCAGAACCCCCACTTCATCTCCTGCTCCGCGAGGACTTACTTCCTCCCCCGGAAAGTCACATCAATCCGTGAGAACAATGAGCATCATTTTTGATTTTGCAGAAAACCCCAACGTTAATTAATGTAGGAAGAGACACACGAGACATGCTGTGATACCATTTAATGGGAACAACATAAAATGCACTTGACAAAAGAGGGCCATCGCGCTAGGGTCGAAAATTTATTGGTAAAATATCATCAATTTTTAAGAGAAATTGATGGATTTTCAAAACAAGGAAAAATTCGATAAGTCAATTAAAAGGGCATGACCATATATTATTCGATTAAAGAGAGCTTACCTTATAAAGGTACTTTTAGAGTCACCAGTATAAGGTTTATAAAGCAATCTTTGAAACATGAAGCTATATTTATTATTACGTTTGATAATGTTAAAGGTAAAGATAACGATTATATCCCTTTGGTAACTTCTCCCAAAGGGAAATGTTAAAAATTATATTCACCTCTACAAATAGTATAATACTCATCTTCTCTAAAGAAATATCTCATGCAATCATAAAAATATTGTCTGAAGTATTCAGAAAATTTGGGTTGGGTGGAGAACATTTACCGTAAGGAATTTTTATTTTCCTCCGGCGAAAGACGTTATTTGATTCGACTGTGAGATGTGTTGTTACCTGGACTGTAAAATTTTCCAGAAATACTTGTATTTGCAGAGATGAAACTACCTTTGGTTCTGAAAACCTCATCGAGGATTCGAGACTTCTAAAAGCAAAACGTCACGATTTATCTTTCCCAATCAAATCATTTAATACCTGCGAGTTCTCCAAATTTAAATATCCATTATTTTTAATATCTTTGTAGAACTCTTTTCCGTGATCTCTTGTTGAGCTTATTTGTGCCCGGTTGAATAGTGTACTCTTTGTGGTGAAATGAATTAAAATTTTCCTTTTATGTATTTCATTAGTAAAAGTGTATCATGCCCTGTCTAAGATATCATCTTCCAATAATTTTTCAGTTTTTCAGTCGCTGCTTTGCTTGTTGATGCAAGATATTTTTAATAAATTTTAAGCGCGAGCTTCCGGCGTCTTTGAGCTCCCACCGATGGCTTTGAATTGTCCCTTTGTCATGTTCCCGCTTAATTTTTCCACCCATTCTCTTGGCTTCGACTGATTGTAACTCCTTTCGAGTGTGGGGACGTGCCTTTTCACCAAGGGTATCTCACCACCTCGAATATGAGCCAGGACCTCTCGTCTCCTGCGCAAATATTTATTCGCTTCTCATTCCAAGCCCCTTGATACCTCCTGTAATCATCCAATGCCGTCAATATCCAATTTAGTCAGGGCGCCAATCAAATGGAGGTGCCAAATTATTTTACCTCCCTCCATCTCAATCAACGTAGTCACGCTGATTGTGACATAATGGCTTCCCAACCCACCACCACCATGGTCAATACTAAACCACCCCCAATCGGTTTCTTTTAGCCAAGAAAATCAGTCGCAGAATTAATAAATGTTTCTTGCAATTTAATTTGTTTCAATCCGTCAAGTGAATTGATAAATATATATACGAGAAAGAAAATTTTGTCGAATTCCCATGTTAAAGTGTTTCTTTGCAAACAGTCCTGATCCTAGGAGATCATATTCTTGTTGGAGAAATAAATTCAATGTCACACAATTTATTAACTCCATTTAATTACAATCGTTTGTTGTGCTGCTTTTTGATGAGTATTTATCACAAGTTATAAGAAAAATATTTAAAAATTTAATTCGTCATAGAGATTAAGAAAATACCGCGCTCTTTTCAGAAGTATCAGGTTACACATTTATCAACGGATAGTTAATACATACAGAGAAGGAGAGAGGAAATGAAGACATTTTAGGGCTGTGCGAGATGAGATGGAAAGATAGCGAGAATTACTTGAGTGATAGGTATGTAATATGAAACAAAGGAATTATCGCGAGGAAAAAGCAATAAATTCCTGCAGATGGTAGCCCTTAACAATATGAAAAACGTGGTTTAAACATCGTAATACGCTCAGGTGTACATGAAAAATGACGTGGATTCAGTAATGTATATAGTTGGACTATACATATTATAATTAGGCTCAGACACGGGAATAGCATGAAAAATCCTCACGGTTTCCCGGGAGATATTTCATGCAGGTAAGAGCTAGGTTCAAGATAGACAAAGAACAGGGTTAAAAATACGGACTGTGAAAGCATTTAACGAGGCGCCTTAAAGAGGGGTATCATAAAGAGTGTTGAGAAAATTATAACTCATGAAAGGGAAATAAGTTGGTAGGTAGAAGAAAAATGGAAGGAATAAAAAGGCCAACCGGTGGCTGCAAACGAAGCAATACGGAAATTAAATAGGGAAATGACAAAGAAAGCATGAATTGCCGATGTTATGATTGGAAAGACAGACGGGAGAAGAGAATTGAAGAAAGTAAACTTAGAGTTAGGCAGAAGAATATGGAATAAGTTGAATAACAAATTGATGCGGAAAACAAACAGGGCTAAAGAAGCGTGGCATAAGCCGTAGCGCAAGGGTATGGAAAGTTAAAATGGGAGGGTGAAACTGGTGCGCTATACAGGTAGGTTAAAACATTGCCAGGAAGGAAAGCAAAATCTGTGATATAAATCAAAATGAAGTCAGGCAAAATATTAATTGAACCAGGAAAGATTCGGATTTGTTATTTCAAAACAATACAAAGAGAAACCATATATTAAAGGCATTATGCCAGCAATGTTAGACAAAGAGAGAGAAGTACACTCAGATGAAAATAGTTTAGGCTTGGGAATACTTGACTTTGAGATTGAAAGAGCATTGAAGGAATTGAAATATAAAAATAATAATTCGGTTTTATTAGGGCGAGATTGAGACTGTGGCAGCACCTTCTTAATATAGACGTTGGAGAAGATAATATTCCCGCGGAACGACGTAAGGGGTTAGGAAAAGTTTAGAATAAAAGGAAGATTTTCTATAACTTATTCTTAAAATTTATAATGGAGAAATTTGGCCGGAATATTTCGTCAGATCGGTGTTTGTTCTTGTTATAATATAGTGAGAGGCAGCCATAAGTAGATACTACAGAAAAATGGGTTTGATTTTGCAAGCAGTATAAGTAGTTCTCAGGATCTTCAATAAGAGGACGGAGAGCACTTTTGACTGCTTACTTAGGGGATGATCAGTTTGGTTTCAGGAAGGAAAGAGGCAAACAACACCCTAGCAAATACACACGCCTACACAAAGTAAGCCAAAAGACCTCTTTTTAAAATAATCTGACTTTTATATATAACTTTTATAAACCTATACCTTGGGTCGAGGATTGGCTGATAAACCATTTCCCTCCCCATCCTCTAATTGTGCCTCCTGCGTACATCAACTCGCGTATGGTACCGGTACAGCTAAGTCCACCCTCCACCCAATCCATGGGCCTGCGCGTTCCGCCGCAACGCGTTTGGCAACCGGATGTATTGCCGCCTCTCCTCACATGAAATACTTTGCAATGTCCCTTCAATCTGCAACTCTGCCCTTTCCTTCAAGTGCAATTTACTCATTGGCTGCCTGATTTCGCTTGCGTGTTACTCGGGGATCTCATCAGATGCAATTGTGACGTTTTACGTCTATATAAATTGTGGTTGATGGACTGATTAACAGCCATTGAAGCCAACCGTTTATACTCCCCCATCAATGCAATCATAGTCTAATGAACGGTGATCACAATGAAAATTATGAATACTGCATTTAGATGAAAAAATATTGAGTAGCTTATTTTTAACAGAAAAAAAGCATTGCAATTTATACTTTCATTGATTTTTAGAGTAATTTCTTGTTTTCTCGAATTATATGTACCCCGGGAAAACGATTTTCTATCCAATATTACTGAAAAAGTTGAAATATTTGGAGAAATTTAAAATAATCTGCTTAAATATCCTGTGATAATTCTACCTAACTTATTTCAATAGTTAGATAAGTATGCATGCCTTTTATTTCTTTGTATTTCATTGTACATATTGTTGCTTCATATTTTTTCATTTTAAATACGGATACCTTCACATTTTTGTGCATTGCGGGGAAATATTAGAAACCTTTAATTTTAATTGGTCATAGTATTTGAAGTGTCCTTACCGTTACCAAATATGAATTCATTCCATACATTGAAAAAATCAACGTCTTTTCAGTTTTCTCAATTGTAAAATCTAATAATTCTTCGACGCATCATTTATGAACATAATTTTCTGAGCAGTTTCAAATGTGTAGAGCAATTGAGAAGAAAACAATAGTGTACAGAGTAGGTACGAGGTATACCAAACCACACACATAAAAGAGCTCTAATAATGATGAACGTCAAAACATCCCATAACTTGTCTTTCTCTCTCTTTTTACGATCCTCGTTACGGTTTCCCACATGTAGCGAATGAAAATCTCATTGATTTTTTTTGGGTTTCTGTCGCTTCCTATTCTACCAATGCGCCAATGTTCACAGATACTTTATTGGAAATTTTTTATCCGCTTATGCAAGCTACTGTTTCACACAAAAATAGTAAAAAGTGGAAAATAATGTGGAATATTTTAAATATCTGAATAAAATTTCGAATTTTTCGATGATTTCGTAAAGGGACCTTTAATTCTACTTCCGTAAAGAATAAAGCGATAAAAATGCTTTCATCACTTCAAATAGTTTTCATTGAATCCAGAATATAATTGAAGGATTATTATTCGACATAACTCACGTATATAAAGAAGTTATTCTGCGTAATCCAAGTAAGTTTGAGCATTCAACTCAGTTATTTCAAGAGGGCTCCGTGCATTTCAATTCATTAGGAGGATAAGCACAGATATTGAATAATTTCACTTGGGGAGAAAAAGAGTGCAAAATCAGGATAAAACTTTCAGTGCCATCGATGAAATATTTATTTATTTATCTTTTTAAATAAAAATATTGAAAAAAACAATAGGATATGTTTGGGATAAAAAAGTCCAGACACATACCTATAATTGTCGTAATTCCCTATGATGCCGGTCCGTAATATTTTACTATTTTCCATTTTGGTATTTGTCAGTAAAATTTGGCAAAGATGATAGTTAGGGTATGCCATAAAAAGACAATAATGAAAGAATTTGCTGTGCGATATCAGAAAAATATTTAACCTTTTTTTCCAGTGCAATACATGATTGTCAAAAATATGGTGAACTATTCCTAAGACGACGTTATTGGAAAACGAATTACATGAATGTGAGGAATATTTCTTTAATATCAAGTATACATGTGAAAACGTGCTCAATAGATATCTATTGGATTGTTTGAATCTTTGGGGAGGAACATGAGGTAAAGGGAATTGAACCTCGTGTGAAGGAATAAAATATACAAGTCCCATTATTGACCCCAAATTGCATACGTGGAACGTTTATATCTGATTTTTCTTGCATTAATGTGCATCAGTATGGTAATTTGTAGTTCGTGAATTTAAAGATAAATAAGAAAAGGCAGCCAACAATTTGTTTCACTTACATAAATTTTTTGTAATTTCAGGAATGTACTTATTTTCAGAATGTTAGAGAATCATTTTTACACTGCAGCGCTGAAAGGACAGAGATATCGAGAAAAAGTGTAAAAGGGATGCGGCCCTCTCCCGTGCTGTTTTGGGGGATGTCGGAAGGTGTTTTCTCATCGTTCCTCTACCCATTCGCGAGTTAGGATTGCATGCCATCAACTCTTGTCCCCACCCTACCTTTCATCTCCCGTCTGGATGGCACGCATTGACACTCGATATGTGTGCTCAGGGATTCGAGAAATAAGAGAAAAAGAGGGAAGTACTACCGTTCCTTATTGAAGCCTTGCCTCGACGTTCTTGGGAAAACTCCACAGATTTAGACTTAGATTGCCGTCGATGCATAAGGGGAAATTTATTGGATAGTCCACGAAAGAATCATATTATTTTCATTCCTTTTACTTTTTGTGTAAAATTTATTAAAGCTTTGAAAAAAGAAAACATTTTGGTAGTTTAACATTTCATAACATCACACGAAGCACGAAGACTGCGTACTTCCATAACTTCATCGTTTTTAATTTTGCGTTTACTCTATTGGGCTCTTTCGTATTAGTTATAGTTAAAAATTAAATTTATCAATCTGTTGGTATACATCTCGTTTCTTATTGATTATTTTATGGTATATTAAATTCTCTCCGCTGGATATCGAAACCATTATATTGTCCATTTCTATTCAAACGAAGTACACAATTTTTGCTAACTATTTGATCAGTATTTACATATTTTTCTTAAGTAAACAAGATTAAATAGGATGAAGTTTGAATTTATTTTTTTTGACGCGATGAAAAATATTTACCCGGAGAATTATCCTGGAGGAAATGAAGAAGCGTTAGTAACTAAGCGCCCAATCGGATTTCAATTAAGCATTCCTCGAGTGTCTTTTCCATATCGTTCATTATGTATGCATACATGCTTTGTCATTTTTATGCCTTCAAAAAAAATGTATACCTTAGAATTTCATAAGCATCTACATTATATTATGATTAAAAATGATAATTTCAGTTTCCCTGTCTTGAGCTTCTCGTAGTTATCATTGTGATAAAGAGCAATCCAACTTTTGAGCGATTACTGAAAAATAATGTTAAAATGACTTAGAATGAAGAAAAAATGGCAAATGATCTCCTTTGCGCAGGAAATGCGTGAAAAGAATGTGAGAATAAAACACGTCACCAATGGGAATATTAGTTTGATCGGTGACAACTGAGCTCACCTAATACTACTCGAATGTCTTCTTAAGGATAACGGCGTATGAAATTCAGAAATCAGGGTAGAGGGTAGTTATTTTCCCTGCCAGTGGTTTTCCCAGGAAGATCTGGTACTTGGAAATCACCAAGATCGGGTGAAACTGGGATAACGAAAAGGTTTCAGGCTGGGATGGAATCCTGACACTCCGGTCTGTAGCCAGGCATTCTACCCACTGTATTGCCTCGTGCGCTTTGTAAAAATGAACAAAAAATATCTTTTCCTTATCGATCTCATTATCCCATTGACGCTCAAATGAGGGACTTCAATAATAAAATGTGGTCGTTCGAATTAAAGTGTTGTGAATTTTGTAAAAGGATTGTGATTTTTCACCTTGTGACGATCTTGCAGTTTGCAAGGAAATATTTACAACTAAGAGCAATTTTAGTCGGTGACAGAACGGCCTTATTAAAAAAGAAACATTTATACGAAGGTTTCATTGCTAAAACTAAATAATTAGCATTAAAAAACCGAACAAAATACTGTACCGAAAATTGGTAAATAAACCATTGAAAATATTTTTCGTACAGGATGGGGGTTTCGAGTTTGAATTATGCGAAAGAAAATTATTGAAAAAACAGTTCATATTCGATAAAGCACTTGTCGCTTACGTTAAATTCAAATCGATTCATAAATTTGTCATCTGTGAATTAAATTTTCATTGATTAAAATACTTCTTCAGGTATCCATATTAACACAATAAATAACCAAAGAAATAGTACTGAAATGTACTTTCTTCCTAGTGTGAATGTTTCTCTTCACTCTGGCCACTCACGTATTTATTGACGCTTTAAATTCAATCTATCTCAGTCTCACTATCATATTTTCCTTTTTACATAACCTCCTAAACCTTTTCTCCTCCCTCCATCCTCCATATGTTTACAGTTTCATTTTTTGGATGATTACAATGTATTTTTCAATCTGGAAAGAGCATCTTTTGTAGCACGCGGTACGTGATCCTCCTGTAGATATAAAAACTTGTTTGTTTTCCCCCTTCCCCATAGAAAAAATTATGACGACTAAATTATACGAAAACTAGATATCTTGTTATTTTTTTATTTTATTTTATTTGACGCAAAAGGAAATATTACACGATTATTTTCATTTTTATGGAAGTACTAAAAATTATTGAAAAGGTTAAATATCGGACGAATTTAAATCTCCAAATTATTGAACGGTAAACTTGACGTAATATATTAAAACTAAATCGTATACGTCCAAATCAAGACTTAAAAAAATACAGTTAAACAGTGATTTGCCAATGGCAATTTTAATGCCATTATTACTACACATTATGCTTGACTTCTGAAAACATTTTTCGGGTCTCTGCGAGTTCTGCAGTTCAAAATCAATTCTGAATGGTTTTTAAGTATGAACTGGAATATCTATGAAAATATATTCTCTCATGGAAAAGAGATTCCAAACTTTACCGTGGTGCTCAAAAACATATCTAACTTCAATTTGCCCATTCAAAATACGAAGGAAAGAACTCAAACCACTTCTAATGACATTTCTCCGTGCTTCCCACTCTTATTCACTGCATCTATCAATGGTACTCAAAAATACTCGTTTTACAAGGCATGCCTAACTTGAGCCTGTGTGTCGATGCGTTTCTATTTCCTGGGTGAAAAAAGCAGTCCTTTACTCTTTTTCATTGAGAAAAGGATATTGATGATATAGAAACAAAGAAAACTGCTCTAATAGAGATGTGCCGCAATACATGTATTCAAAATCTGTGATTTTTTTACCTCGCTGAAGACTGCTGTTGTCCAGTTTTTAAATGTCTAAAATATTGTCATTTACAGATATACGATCAACTGAATGGAATCAGAATAAAATATTTGTCGACTAAGTATACAGAAATAAGTATAATGGCACTTAAAAATTTCTACTGATTTGCAATTGCATTATTTATTTCCACGTGTAGCCATAAAACTTGCCTAATTTTGGGGTCATCCACCTGCGTCTCGGTCCCTTGTTAGAGTGTTATCCCATAACATAGGCTAGCTCCTAAACCGTGGAGATGGAAACCGACTTTTTATAGCATCATGACTTATTTTAGCGATGACTTTCTGCGGCACCTACCTTCTCTTAGCACTTCCGCCAAATAGTTAAACAGCGAAACGAGTAATGGAATCAGTCTGTCACGTATATCTTTTCGGTGCCTTTCCTCCTGCCCCTACCAAAACTTCAGCCCTAACCACCCTCTCTCCCTTCACTCCCCTTCGCCCTCTTACCAAATCCTCAGGAGCTATCAAGGGAAAAAGAATTCGGCAGACAGGCAGCAGTTTTATGACTCCCGTATAGAGCGTGGGACGTGATGGGGTGGGACTGCAAAAGACGGACGTCGGAGGGAGTGCGCCGAAGGATCTGACGGAGAGGGTGGGGTGAGCATCCCGTGTACGGACAGAGGGTCTGTCTGTCTGCTTGTGAAGGGGTTTCAATAGGAGGGTAGGTCACGTCAGACCCTCGTCCATGGGGACCTAACCACTTTCTCTACATTGCGGAGTCTGTATACTACTTCCTCCTCATTCCCCGAGGAGTCATTCCTGCTTCTCTAAATAAAATCAGCCGCATTCGACGAGTTGGTTTCGAGTTTTGAGGTAGTGACGGGGTTGGCAAGTTGGAAACCGCAGGGGGCTTTATGAGTCTGATTATTTCGAACAAATATTTCTGTGTAGGTCTTTTTTTAGACGTTTAGTTATTGTAGCCCTATACCTATCGTTTTTGAACCTCTTAAAAAGTTAAATTCTTCCTTTTCCTGAACGGTGATACCCTTAGGTTGAAATTGGCAGATGAACTAACTCCTTGAAAACTATTCTCTCTCAGAGGACTGTAATATATGTTCAAGTAAAATGCGCTTATGCAGTTTCTGTGCCATATCGCTTGTGGTGCAAAGTACATATTTTACACCTGAAAAAGGAAAAATAAATTTATCTTGGCTTGATCTTTTTTATAACCAATGCTACAAATTCAGAGTGTAAAAATCATTCGCCTTGGATGACTCCGTTAAACGTTACTGTTGCGGCACCTCGCGCAGTTTCTTCGGAATTGTTTTTGTAACCATTTATACCACTGCTTATTTTACTCGCTTGTAGGTATTCTACGCATAAGTGCTCACGTTTATTGAACATTGTAGTCAGCTTGATGTAGAAATATTATCAAGATTGGCTTTAAAAAATGATGGAGTGATAACTGTAAATACTCCTATCGATGTTAATGTCCATCTCGTATAATCAATCTCAATATGACCCAGTCATTTTGCAACTCGCTCTCCTTCTACCCTCTAGGACTTCTCGGCACATTTCCACAAATTTTTCTTCTTTCCACCTGTATTGTTAGACAGAAAGAGTAAAAATAGTGCGAGAATGACCCTCTAACAGGTACGCAATGTCGTAATGCAACATAACAGCGGAAATTCACCAATAGAAATGAACATGATGATGGATGAAATCTAAAAGGGGGAGGCTTCTATTCAGTTATTATTTTTTCCAGTGAGTGTAAGGAAGGAAAATATTAAAAGTGGAAAAAATAACCTTCAATATAGCTGCTTAATGGAATGCATTTCTATTTTATTTATCAATAGCCGACCTTCCGACCTTTCCGACTGTTATGATGCGGAACAAATGATTTCCTTGGCGCCGATAGTAAAATGATACAGCTCTTGCCCAAGTAGAGCGATTAATGTAGCGTTGAGGCTTCTAGTTCCCACCTGAGATAATTTAGAAATCATCTGATGCTTGCAGGTTTTTTAATAGCAGACAGTTTTTCCCTTAATCTTTCGAGTCAGTGTTCAATACGAGAATTTCAAATAGACATCTAAAAAATAGAAACAAAATTCTCTCAATTATTAAATTTAGCATTAAACTAACGAGAGATATAATGCCTCTTTAATTTTTTCACCTCCATTTTTTATAAAAATGCATGATATTTATGTGGGCTTCTTTATTTTAGTGTTAACATTTTTAAGGTGTTGAGTAAGATATGATTTTGAAAATTAAGAATTTGCGTTAATTGTGCACGATATTTGAAATACCTCCGAGAGAAAAAAGTAATTTTTTCATCTGTTCTCTTTAAAAGGGATATTACGGTACATTTTCAGTGTAATTTTTTTACATCTATTGGTGTATTTAATTTAATGACTTTTTCAATCTCTAAGCCTCAATATTTATCTATGAATCTATTTTTATATGCAGTATCTACGGCAAAATTACTAATATGATTTTTAAAAAGTAATCTGAGTTATTGGAGAAGGTCTTTCGGTTAAAAGAAGGAAAAAGAAATATACTTTACATCATTTCAATCTGGATTGAATGAAATTAGTCATTTAAACTCTACTAATAGGGCCATAAATCACAACCATTCACATCCGTATTAATGCCTAATGATTTTGCAATATTACTATAAAAGTGATTGAAAAGAATACGATTTTTAAAATTCTAATCCATATCAGGCGACAGAAATTTTTAATATCATTTAAAGCCTTTGCGTTGCTTATAACCGCTTGCTCAAATATTTCATTGAAATCGGAAATGATTTGTTTTCCGCCAAATGAAAACGGTCATGTTTATTTCCAGCCTTAGTGATAGCAGAGGCTTATTGGCTACCTGAGGTTTCGGATAACTCTTTGAACATTTTCGCACAGAGGAGAAAGGTAAACTCAATGTATTCATAGTATTCCTAATTACGATGAGAGGAATAAAAAAATCCACTCTTTTGCAATTAAGTTATTTTTGTCACATCTCTTTTTCATTGATCTAATGGCAAAGATGTGAAAGATTAAGACGTGCATGGGGTAGTATGATCGGGAGGTAAAACGTGGCTCAGTGCGCTGGGAAAAATAAGCCCCTTGAGTGATTGCCATTGGATGTGATCCATACGAAATGTAGTAAAATTCGTGTTGAATAAAGAGATCGCGAGATGGATTATTACTTGCGACTGTCACATGTATCTTAAAGACCTTTACGTGTTTTGGAAGGCGGCTGAAATATGATAGGAAACATTTCTAAGCCGTTCCTCCGAGGCAGGTAAAGAGGTTAGTAATGGAGCGAAGTTTCTCTTCCATTGGAGGCCACGAGAATCAAAACGGCTTGCTCAGTCAGCCAGAGATGGAACGGCAGGTGTGTGCTTGCGATCGAGTGGGCGGGGAATGACAAAGGAAAAGGGATGAGGGAAGGTGCGATGCGATGATTGCCAAGGGCGAATGGAAGAAACGGGTTGATGAGGAGACGTCGACTGATGCGCCCGTCACGACGCCTGGGAACCACCCATTTAGAAGGGAAAACGTGTGCGCCATCCGAGGTATTTTGCACTAGAATGCTCCCCTCAAAAGAAAGGGGATGAAATGAAGCTTTAAGGGTCTCGACATCCCGATCATCGTTGACGGGGACGTGGTCGTGTGAAGGTATACTTTTGCACCCAGAGAAAATGAAATAACGCAAAAATATTCAGTGTAATATTTTTCACGAATTATTTGTTTAAATATTATTTTAAAAAGACAATTATGTCACCAATTTTTACCCTTTTGATACTTTGCGCAAACCATATTTTTTCCCTTATGTACTTTAATTATCATACGTGATTTTTTGTCCTAGTTTCACAACCTGGATAGAGGTGCCTCACTGTTGAGGGTTCGATCCCATTCGGCATGTAGACCTACACGAGAATAATAATTTAGCCAAAAATCAACTAAATTTAACGTTTTATAAAAGAAGCACAGCATATATAAATTTAACTATCAGTAATATATTAAATGAGAAAACGAAAAATAAGAGCACTGGCTCCCATGCCCTGGGGTTAAAGATTCAAGCCGTTGGTTCGCGGGACACTGGTGGTTTTAAAAAAATGTTTTTGGTCTGCGGAGATTTGTCAAACATGAAGCAAAGAAACAAAGCACAAAACATTTTCATGCATGAAAACAAGATTTAATAATTTTATTTTGTTTTGAAAAGTTTAATTAATATTTTAAATATTTTTTTAAATGGAACTTATGATTATTATTTTTACTTGTATGCTTGTCCCTTTTTACATTCAATTAAGTTAGAGTTTCGAGGGTTTAATAATTGTTTTGGAGGTTCGAATGGTTGATGAACTCTGTTTCGAGGCGATCGATATCAATGTCAGAGGGCTTCAATTCGCAATAAGCAACATATTTGTTCGCGAAAATATTACCTCGCAGGGTGTGACGAAGGATTCACGACTGGATATGGTAGCAATTTCTCCTAGTTTTATTACACTTTTTTTTCGTTCCATTTTTCTTATTATTATTAAGCTTAATCCCTGCTACTTTACTGGATAAATTTTTTAAAATTTCAATTCGCTTAACCACTATCTATATCCACATATATCTAGCCATCATATATGCATCGTTTCCATTTATTTATACATATTTATGCCATTTTATCATTCTTTATCTAAGCTTTCTAACCTAAATTCTTAACAATGTATTTCCCCTTTACATTATAACCAGCTCCCTAGTATCTTTTCTTGCTCAATTAATACGTTTCTATAAACTAGTAATTTTAAGCGCGGACTTTCCCTACCTACTTCCCGACAGTGCTTTCATTTTCCTGTACAACGCACCAATTTCACCCCTATTCTCTAAACTTGCCATATCCTCGCAGGGCGTTCTCAGTTGTCTTTGATCTCATCTCTTTGATATATTTGTATTTTCTTCTACTTAACTCTGTTTTTATAGTCCTCCAAGTCTTTTTCTTGCACATCTCCTTCATTATTTCATCCGTAAATCATTGCTTCCTCTTTCCTATCATATTTGATATTCCTATACTTTCGTTTGCAGCTATAGAAGTCCTTTTTTGATATATTCCCATTTTTCTTCTATTGTACCCAACTCTCTTTCCTCACTCATGATGTTCATTACACCTTGTTGATAGTTCATTCTTATCGTCCTTGTCGATACTTATTTTATTTTATTTCCTAAGGCGACCAATTCATTTCATTCTCTTGAGATAATTCTGTTACATTTCCTCAGCACTAAATTATAATGCGAATCACCATTTACCCCCTGGAAACTATGCAAATTGTACATGCTGTTGCCTAATTATTACATAGCCATAATATAATCCAAGATATCTTACTGAGACTCCATCATTTTTTCATGTATGCTACCATCTCACTATTTTCTATCACCTCTTGCAGAACACTATAGCTTTTTCCCGGCCGTCAATCCCTGTTTATAAAAAAATAGTCCCTTACTTCATCACCGCCATTCCGCATGATCACACATGTGGTCCAGTAACTGTGAAATTCTTTATATAATTCTCATCGGCAATTTTTTTCTCTAATTAATTGAATATCCTGCTGATTTTTCCTCCCTATGATTTCTTGATCGATCTCATGTAGACCAGGATCTTTCGTTCAGGTTTTATCCCTACTAATAATATTCTTTCACTCAACTGCTCTCTGCATAATAACAGTCGTCCTACTTTATTGTTCAATATGAGTACCAAAGCGCGCTGTTTCTCATTTCCAACGCTGTTTGTTACCATACTCACTCTAGTTATCTCCTCTCAACTCGCAGCACCCTAATGTATCGGCATTTTCTCTCTCTATCTCACACTTTACATTTTCTAAATTCCTTGCTCTCAACATGCTCTTAACACTCCGATTCCGTATTCTAACTGACTTGGTCCTCTTTATACAAGAACACATGGGACACGCCGAATGCTTATCTCCACTGTTGCCTCCTGACTTATTCCGACCATTTGCCTTCTATATCCCTACTGTGGCACAACCTCTATTGCTCTCTCTTTGTGATAAAGCGTTGGGCTACTGACGGATATAATTCTAACCTCTGTGTACCCTCAACTCTATTCAAGCTGTGTGATTCTACGGGTACAAGAACTTTGTGGGGAACTAAAGGCGGTAACTTGTGAATTTCATACACCGTTGGGCTTCGTATTGAGTTAATTCTACCCTCACTTACCCTCACTTATCATGTATTTATACATTTGTATTTGTTTCATGAAATATTTTTACATTCGTGATCTGCTTGATTACACCTTCCCCACCTCTCCTGTGTTCGCCCTTTATGTGTGTTCCTATCCCTTTTCCTTAAATCCGTTCCTATAAAAATGAGTTATATATATATATATATATATATATATATATATATATATATATATATACATATAAACAACTAAATCGGAAAACAATAAAATATGGTTCAAATATACATACACAACCATGAGTTATTATACGACTCGCGGCTATTAGACATTCTTAGGTCCCTGAGAGCCTTAGGCGTCTCATCTGCCCATTACCTACTCCCTCCACCATGCATTTCATATTATCATCCGATACCAATATTCATAGTAAAAAATCTAGTCATGTAGCTTTGTAACTGGGTGCAGTTTACATTTTTCTCGAGAGACATCGTTGGATATTACGCTCGTATTTTTTTCCCATGTATTCACCGTAATAACGTTCCAGATACTTCTGGGTCGATGTCATATAAGGGAAAGCAATCTTAGACGAACGCTCAGTGGCCACCTATCGCATGTACCATAATGATAGCCTTTGCGCTTTTATGTACCGTTATATTCTTGCGAAGATAATTCTTAGTAAATTTTCGAAATTTGTGAGAGTTTAATACTGTATTTTGGAAAACATTTTACAATGTATGAAATTTGGTTGTGTGGCGTTTTTATGGAAACTAATTAACCCTAAGACTCCAACATTTTGGCTAGTTTTAGGTAACATATTTAGGCTATTGATTTAGCTATATCTTACGCTATATCTTATGCTATAGCTTTATCTTACGCTAGGTCTCTCGGCTTGGTATGCTAGGTCATTAGGCCATTTTTAGGTGTCCTTAAGCGTATACGTAATATTTAATGTTATTGTTCTCATCAAATGTATAAAAAAATGGTTAAAGAACTCCTAATGTCAGTCCGACCAGCGGTCAATTTCGTACTGTGGTGTCACCTTGTAGAGTAATGTAATGTATAGCTAGA
This sequence comes from Hetaerina americana, assembly GCF_022747635.1. Taxonomy (NCBI): domain Eukaryota; kingdom Metazoa; phylum Arthropoda; class Insecta; order Odonata; family Calopterygidae; genus Hetaerina; species Hetaerina americana. The sequence continues at coordinate 32,478,928 of NW_027286763.1, forward strand.
ACCATTCCATTTGGGTGAGCGCTTATTTTATAGTTTCTTTGACTTACACTCAATTAATATTTCCCCAGCTAATAAACATTTCAATTAATTTTTTCTCCTTCAAAATTAGCATAAAAATTGTAAAAAGTTCTGTAATTAGTCAAATCTGATGTATTAAAGTTAGCATATGAGAATAATTTAAGAAAATTGACATAATTGCTTTTTATTTTTTCAGGAATACATCACAATCACCTAAGTTGTCTTCGCTACTGCTGAATTTTGCCCAAAAATCAAAGGGGAACAGTAGGTAAGTAAGACATTTGTCTATAACGATTATTTGCTTCGATATTCTTTACATGTATGGCATCGCTTGTTGAGAGAATATTCAATCACCAAATAATAATGCCCCTCTGCTTAAGTGCCATCCCGCAAAATCCCCTCTTCTTCTTTTAATCTACACGTCAGTTACCCCTCATACTCTGCTCAAAGGAGTTGGGACCACCTAGATATAAGTCTTCAATGAGTTTTTAATATTTTATTTTTTTAGCATTTTTCACGCTTACATCTGCGTATGATGTGTGTACAATTTGGAACGCCAAACAGGCTGGATTTTTTTCTCGAATTATAGTTCAATAAATAAATATATAAATATATATTTTATATACATACGTATATATGTGTACATAGATATATATGCCTATATATACGGTTTTTATTTTTAAGGCATACTCAGATCCGCATTTTTTGCCCCTGCTTCCTGTTGCGTTGTCGCAGGTAAGAAACGTTCCAGGTAGACCTGACTGCCAATGTCGCATGCTCAAAGGGTGACCTAGCGCATTTCCATGGGATCAGTGCTCACCACCTCTAAAAACTTTCCGTTCTCAACGCCTGTTGCAGGATATTGAGTCAGCAAAATGCCTTCAACTCTTGATGCGCCTGTATACTCCATCACAATTACAAGATAACGACCAGCGTTTGAAACGTCACGGCAATTTCGTCGGGAAGAGCAAGTAAAGAAGAGTTTCATCCTAGGCATATGTAAGCACTCTAAAAGTCATCTTACAACAGGCTGACTGAATATAAACTAGAAATTTGATAACTCGTTGGAATTCGCCAATCATCATTGGCAGGTACAAACGAAATGATTTCGAAGCCTCGACCTAAGGGTCTCTGCGTAATTAACAGCATTCCATCTGACGATCCTGCTACTTCCATTTAAGAGGTGCATGTTGCCAGTTATGAAAGGAACAATTTTAGTTGCGGGAGTCTGGCATTTGCATTTTTCATTTTTTGTTGCGGTAAATTAAGATCTTCTTACAAATAACTAATTGATTAAATTATGACTGCCACCTTTAAATTGCACGAGTTGTATTTTAGATTTGAATGCTTAAAAGGCGGCTATCTGAGGAATATGGTGAATAATATGTTTCATCGGTACATACCTGTGCCGATTATATTTATATTGTTTCCTCATTATAGTCTCTCTTGAGACACATTCTATCAAAACTACCAAATCTTTATTTTTGGTGTTAAGCCGCTATTTTTATTTTATTCTCCTGTCGTTCTTCCTCTCGTGGAGTTAGAATCCCCTATAATGGAGGTAAATATCAGTTTAAGCGATAATTCCTCAACGATTGAGTAACTTCAAATGTGGCAATTTGTTTTGAAATATACTGATATATAAGTTAATAATGACTGTTATATATTGTATAGTGGTGGAAAAATTGTAAAATTAAGGAAATGTCTGTGGGATTTTTTCCTTCAAGGGATAAAAAGACGACATCTCAGAGGGGCATTATCCGAATAGGAAGTCCTTTTGAAATTGACAGTGGCTGGAGGGCAAAAATGGTCAGACTAGAGATCGTGGATATCAATATCAGTCAAATACAATTCCAAATGACAAGTTAAATATTTTTTCAATTTTAAATTCTAGTTTTAAAGCTTGCCGTTCTAAATTTCCACTGGAACACGATCCATAAGTCAAAAAATCAGTGAGAATACCTGGATAAATTATAGTATGAAATATTTTTCATCGAGTGTTACATCGTGGTAATTTAAGCAACGTTATGCATGCATGCACTCATAAAAGAGAATCTCATGCGGAAGGATGCAATAATTATTGCATTGAAGGAATGCCTTTCCTTCATTTATTTCAACTGTTATCCTTATTACTTTACCTTGAGCAGAAAAAATTCTGAATTTTATCAACCTTACATTTCCTCTTGTAAATCTGTATGTAATTGCTTGATACCATAATTCATTTCTATTTCTGTGATGCACTCCGTAAACGCATATTATATTTGCACAAACTTTTGCGCTTCTTTCATGAACTTTCAAATAATGTTGATGGATCCAACTTTTTTCTAGTTAAAAAGAGAAACAAGCGTACTGAAATATGAAAAAATACACCCAAGTTTTACTACATAAAATAAACATTCTTGGGCAAAAATGGAAAGCTATCTAAAAAAATCAACAGAGAATTGTTCGATTAAGGGAAAGGGAGCTCAAAGCTCTTCGAAATCCCCAAATTTACTTCTCCCTAAAAAAATCAAAAACTTATCCCCCTTGCCTAAGGGAAGTAGGGATGGGTGATAAAACTGGGAGAACACTTCGGAATTTGGAAATGAGGATGAGAGGAGGGAGGATGATGGGTGGTTGGTGGAAGGTATGGGAGTTGGAAAGGTGGAAAGCATGGGAGACGGCGGTAGGAGGAGGGTGGCCTTTTATTCGACGGGAAAATCGTTTTTATAAAGGGATAGGAAGACATAAGAAGAAGAAAAATTCACATCCTTTCGCATATCCCTCTCCCTGCCAAGGTTGTAATCCAAAGCTTCGCGAAAGTTATTCCGATTCTCACTATCCCGAGGGCCCTCTTTCAAAAAGCGTGTGACGCTAGGATCTTTCTTCTCTCTCCTTCCCACCTCCCTTCATCTCTTTTCTGGTCTCTTGTCCCACTGGAGGTGTATGGGAAACGGTCCGCATCCTGTTTTCCTCTTTCTTTCTCGGAACGGGAGAGATCCTTCCATCTCAGAAATGCCCTACGACGGTGGAAGAAGGGTGGGGGTGGGCAGCGGACATGCAGGTGCTCCAGGCGTAGCACACCTTATGAAATGAAAGAGAAACAGAGAGGATAGCGTCGCTTACCAAAATAAATGTCTGCTTGCATCAAGATACATCCTTGGCGTTATTTTCTCTAGCACGTAAATGCTTGACGTTGGTACCATTGTGCGAACAAGATCTCGAGGATATGCTTAAAATATTCAATATATCGACTAGTTCCAAAAGGTTTTGATTAAATGTCCTCATAAATAAGGAAGAATTTTCATTTGAATTCGGAAGCAATGCTTATTTTTTTCCTTTCATGTATTTAAATAGCTCTTTATGCACCATAAATGAAGATTGAACTTTTTCAATTTCACTCCACTCCTTTCATTACTTGAATTATTTATTTATAGTTCTATTAAAAATTTGATGCAAATGTCATCTGCCTTGTTAATTACTTTTTATCATGAAAATTCAAAATGAAAACTGTAATGTGATTTTTATTCCGGCAAGGGAATCGCCTTATAATTCCTTTTCCAATTACTATCCTCTAAGAGGGAACTAGAGAAAATATCAATCTTGGACGTTTTTTGTTCATTTTTCCCTTGTCCACGAGTTAAAGGAAATTTAGCATTTCTGGATTTGTCCTTCTCCTGAGATAGGCAAAACATAATTTTTTTTATTCGTTAATGTATATTAACATATATACATATATGTATATACTAGTATATTTACACATATGTATAAGTACAGGGTCGCATCCAAAAGTGGTAGGACTGATTTTTTTACAAGAATTTTATTGACGATATACTTACATCGACTTAATAATCTTCAAAGTATGCTCCTTGAGCTGCTACACACTTAGTATAACGTTGCTCCCATTCCCCGTACGCCCGCTGGAAATTTTCTTTGGGGATGCCGTTGATGACCCTCGTCGAAGCCTCTTGAACGGCCTTTATCGAGTCAAAACGTCGTCCCTTGAGCTGTCTTTTCATCAGGGGGAAGAAGAAGAAGTCCGGTGGTGCCAGATCGGGAGAATAGGGCGGGTGCGGCAACGTGGCAACGCCGTATTTGGCCAGGAGTTGTTGGTCGACACTCAGAATTTTCGGCACCATCTTGGCGCACACCTTTAGCATGGCCAAATCCTGTGAAATAATGCGTTGGACATTGGATGCAGACAGACCCAACTGGTCTGCAATTTCTTCACCGGAACCCTCCGGTCAGCAGTCCAATGCTTTACCCCCTGAACTACCATGATCCACATACATATATATGAATGTTGTTGAAATAAATTTTCACGATAAAATTTGTGAAAATTTAGTCCTTTTCTTTTAATTACGCGCTGGAAGAGTTTAGACATAAACTGAACGGTCTCAAAGCCGACTAGAAAGTGCAGCGTCTTTTGTCTACTTTCCCATCCACACACCACATTCCGAATGAGTTTTCGCCCACAGCCAATCACTGATGGACCCCTTTTTTCATTCCCCAATTCCTCCTTCCCCGTTCTCCACTCTACTATCTTTCTGTGCCCCTCTCCGTCGCCCCTGTGTCCCGATTCCCACTCTCACTCCCGTCGTCCTCCTCCGTCCAAATTGCCTGGTATTTGCTAATCCATTGACACCGTTCCTATTATCACGTCACTTATTCGAGCAGTTGTGTTGCAAACTTGTAAACCCTATAATCGGAAAAATATCAAAGTGAACTTCAATGAAAGTAGCTCCATAAGGAAAATTAGCAAAAGGAAGATTTTTTCCGCGAGTAATCTAAGTTCAGAGGCGATATTTCCACCTGGTTCTTCCATTAATACGGAAAAAATATTGACGGATAATATTGGAGAATTCAATTATCGAGGTATTTAGTTTTATGTATATATTGACCAAAACTTTAATTTAATCACTCGAATCATTGTGAACATATATTAAAATATGTTTTCGGGAATATTTGTTTAAAATGAAAAGTTTCAGCATTTATTTCACCATTTGCTGCATTGATGAAATATTCTAAGTAATAATGAAAATGCCGGAATATTATGGTAATCAAGCCATATTCAATTAAAATTCCAAGATATTACCCAATCACAGTGTTGGAATGGTAAACGGTATATATGATGATTTAATGTGAGACAGTATATCGGACGCATAGATGAACATGGCCATCATAGAATTAACAAAGCTCGCGGAAAAAATTGATGTTTTCACAGATACTTATCTATCGTTACGTATCCGGTTAACAATGTGCTCAAGGCGTAGTTTGCGGAACATGAAACAGAGGAAGTATAACATTCTCTCTCTTTTAAAGGGGCACAGTGACCAAAGGATATCATCAAAGCGTGACGTTCCACTATTTACTCGCGTATTCCTCTAACACCACTGAAGAGATTGCTCGAGAACAAAGCTGAAACCACCTGTCACACACCTGGCAATCACATGGAGGATTTCTGTTACTGATAGTAGGGTCCCGCATGCTATACGGTAAACAGGACGTCGATTTGCGCTCTATATTGCGAATCGTGTCTTATTCCACTCCATCTCACGTGACATACGCTGGTTGAGAATGTAACTAACTTGCCTAAGAAGTGGGTTTGTCTCCCGTATCCGTGGTTTCTGCTTGTAAGGAGGGGGGACGATTGATAATAGGCTCTGTAACAGCTCACTCTCGGAGAGGTGACGGGGTTCCCAAATTTGAGGTTTCGGTGTCTTTGGGAGGGAGCCGTCAAGGGGTTGCGTGCGAATGAGGTGAGGGCGGGTCGCTGCTGTCGTTCAATGGGCGGAGGGCGTCCTGAAATGGGGCTTGGGAGGGAGGGAAGGTGGGAGGGACGGAAGGGAGGAATTTCGCAAGAGTTAAAGCTCCTCATCAAGCGTTCCATTTCCGCCATCTTACCTCGATTACCATCCCCAGACTTCATTCCAATTCCTCTTCTTAAAATAAAAACTACACATGATTTTTCGGGCTCAAGGCACAACGTTTACATAGCACCGTTAATTTAGACGCGTTACTCTTAAACCCACCTCGTGCGCATGCCTGTTTTCAAGGTGGTACGAACGTTGACATTTAGTGAAAAACTCAATTAAATCTATTGCATTGAGTAATATTTGATAAATATCGATAATCTGGAGGAGATTCAAAAGTCTGTAGCAAAAATAGGATTTACCTATTTAATATATAAACGAAACTGTGCAATATTTGCTCATGGTAGTGAAGTCACTTTGGATTTCGTCCTCCTGTAACCACATTATTTGCGCCCTCTATCTCATTATTTATAGCAAACCTAAAATGAATTCAAAGGAGTACTGGTAATCCATTCACTCCTTCATTTCCCTATTATTGGAAAGATAAACATTTTTTTTTGGAAATCAATGATTTAACTTTATTTGCTAGGCCAACAAAAATGTAATTTGAAGAGAAAATGTAATTGTATTCGAAAAGAAGTATTCGCTAACCATATTTCAGAGTGTGAGGATTAGAGGAAAGATAAAAATATGAAAAGCTGGTTTCCTGCCTGGAATGAGGCGTTCTGCTCGAAAAGCGACGAGGCGCCAGTAAACCCTTCCTCCTTAAGGGTAGCAGCAAATAATTTGAAGCCTTCACCATAATCATTCACTCTGAGTGACTTTCGACGTATCCTTAAGTCTGAAACTTTTGCTCTTTCTTCCTCCTTTTTCTCGCCGGTCTTCATCGCCTGGATAATCTTGAAAGAAATGTAAAAACCCTCATAATGTCAAATGGGAGACTCCTATGGATGACAGAACAGCCACATAGGAGATCGAATCCAAACCAAAGATTTGGGATTGAAACTCCAATTCCTGGACTACTGTGGGCAATCCATTCTCTCCTATTTTTAATCGATCTTCGAAGTCGGAACGCCAAACCCATAGAGCTTTAAAACATTTTGCCCTCCCACGAGACAGTATGAGATGAAAAAATAGTAAAAGAGAGATAAACTGTATCAATTCCAATTTTTGGTTACGAGATCAGATCCTAATACAGGAATCTACAAATAAGTCAGAAGATTAAGTGGACGAGAAACATAATGTTAGCTAACATTGGCTTAAGGATATGTTTCATTAAAGATGAAAATTAAAGTGCCAGGGAATTTTTCTACCCATTTGCATGTGTGAATGAACTGTGGCACTTGTGAGCTTTTTAAAAAAATAAATGATTTTAAAGTGTGATTTACTTATCATTATACCGATAAACCCGAGAGATTGTAATTTCCCAGTATTTGATGCAAATTCTTCTCAGACGCCTTTGGCGAATGTGTATTCATGTCGGAAGAAAAAAGTATTAATAAATTTTCATATCCCACAAAGAAGTCATGAACTTTACGTGATAACCCATATTTAAAATCAATGATTTTTCTATAAGGAAATGTAATGATTTAATCTCGTGTTGTTATCATGCATAAGCAATGCTATCGTTGCTATCTTATTCATGCATTTTCTCGAACTCTTTCCGGAAAGCAGCCGAAGTGATTTCAGCATACTCAAAAATGAAGTGACCTAAATGCATATATCCACATTCAAAATTAAAATTCATTGATTTATCCTTTATTTGCTAAAGAAAAATTATATGCCATTTGGCATTTATGAGCTATCATCGAACAAAATAGCATTTAATTATTGCCTTCACTAACACAAATTTTGCAATCGTTCCCCGGAGCCTTTTATTTAACTAATAAATTATAAAATAAATATCATTTTATATTAAAGGAATGTAGATTTCCCTCCAATCCCGTGAATCCCATTTGAGCGATATCTCATGTTCTGATAATGCTAAGTGTTTTGAATGACAATGAGGGGAACATAAAAAAGTCTTACAGAAATATTATGCCTACACGTGATACATTTTTGAATCAGAATTTAAGCAATGAATTCTCAACTAAAAGTTTTTTCATCTATTTTTCCAATCTAATTTCAAGGCTTTGAACTGCTCTTGCCGATCAACAACACAAAACGGAATTTTCATCCAAAATAAGAACTTCTCCTCAGTTAATGAAAATTATGCCTCGTCTCGTATTCCTTCATTTCCTCACCACAAAGCTCAATTCACTTGGTGATCGTTAGCTCGCCTTTGAACTTCAAATTGACAATAGTCATCAGCTCTTATTTGGCCCTTTGGCTCCCCATCTCTTCCAGCCGGTTACCTCCTCACCCCTTTCCAGAACACTCCAAAGAGCCTATTCCTTCCCATTTCCGAGCTACGCCCTTGTTACCGTCATTTCCGTTTATCCAACAAGGGCTACATTTATCGATATTCTCAACGCAATTGTGTGGTCGTCATCAACGTGAGAAATTACAGGATATTCACCAAGTTTTTCAAATTCCGTGTTAAGGAGCTCAGTATAACGCAATTATAGAGGCTTACATGGATAAATGGAACTAGAGTGCAAGAGCGGTCATCATACACTGTGATATGGTGGAGAATTGATGGAGTACGTTGGTCCCTTAAAAACCAGATGAAAGAAGATTGGAGAGAGATCCCTGTTTTTTTAATTATACAAGTTATGGATTTATCTGTACTGTCTTTTACGACTTTGGGAAGGCGTGGTTGAAAGTTTGTATTATGATTATCTGTATTATTAAATTCAGTTCTTCATTTGAGAACATACAGCTGATGAAAGAAACTCGCTTTTTCTATATTTCGTGGCAATCCATTGGTTGATGGGAATCGGTTGAATGCTACAATTTTAAACTGTAGTCGTAAAAATTACTCAATAATAAGTAAAGAACAATGCAACAATTTCAGAATGTAAAAATCATTCACTTTGACCGGAATGGGTGAAGGCAAATGATTTTTACACTCTGAAATTGTTGCATTGAAATGCATATTAGCGGATGAATCCGTTTAAAATTACTGCGTCATTGCCCGCAGTTACTTGGAAGTAAACTCATCGTTTCCAATGTTTGCAACCGATAACTGAAACGGTAACAATGATATTCGTACCATAATTTTATTTTTGTCGTAACTTATTTCTGCGTTTAACAAACAAAAATAGAAATTTATATTATATATTTCACCTAAGTTGTATATCTATGGACGGTCGGTGACTCTCTGGCCTAGGCATGCGTTGCATCTATCCTTACAAAATTAACTCGTTACTCTCTGTTCGCTCCCTTCCTTCCATAAACCTATGGCATGCGCCGAAAACGCTCGCGAGAAAACATGATGGCTATCGGAAGTGAGATGACATAATTAAGATTTTTTTATTCGTAATACCATGTATGCGATCTTAAAAAAATTTCCGCTGATTTGAACTTTGCATATTTCTCATGGTTAACGAGGTTGGAGCTCCTCCATTGTGTGCCCTGGAGTGGCCAATTGTTAAGGTATCAAATAGCGGACTGTTTTAAAAATGCTAGTAATTATTGGAGCAACTTATATATTATTATTCAATAATAGTTTGGGATAGTTAGTTAGTTTGGATAGTTATTCAATAATAGTTAGGTATTTATCACTCCTGAAAAATATAAACTGATAAAAGAGTAGAGTAGCCGCAGGAAAAATAAAACAAACGAGCAGCACAAACTGCACTGCAATATCAATTGAGAGATATTTTATAGATTCTGAGACCGTGAGCTAAACTAAATTTCTTAATTTTTTGATTATTATTCATTCTTATGAACTTTTATCCCCTCTCATTTCAGTTGATTGCGGGCGCTCACTGTATCTACATTCCATAAAACTTGTTTTTCATTAGTTAAACTCCGCGTCCCCTGAAAGTAATCATCATTCTACTTTAGTATTTTTGTTGGTTTCATTACCCTTGTATCCGAAAATTCTTTCGTCTATGTCCCACACTTTGAGAATATTATATTTTGTTAAAAGACTTCTCCAAGGGTCTTCTGATCCCAATTCTCATTTATACGCTGGTAAAGGCGTCTTAAGTTGCTAAATATCTCTTCGTATATTTTTCCGCCGCTTATTATTCGAATAATCAGATCTTCCACTCGTAGAGTTGATTTTTTTTATTAATTTATTATGTTATCGTTATGATTATTGTATGTGCCCTCCCTTCAGTTCTTCTTCAGACAGTGACATTGCTTTGTTTCCGTCTTCGAGTTACATTTTTTCAGGATATTTTTCAAATTAGTAAGTTTCATATTCAAACCTATAATGTAATAAAGAAAACTGTCGAGTGAAAAAAGAAGCTTTCTATATTTAATAACCGAGGAGATTTAGCCCTGCACTCCACTTATTTATGACATGATGGCATCCTTCCCGGTAAAATATTCCTGAGGTAAAATAGTCCCCCAATCGGATCTCCGGATTGGGGATTCCTAGGAAGGGTGCATCGATCAGGAAAGACAGATGCAAGATTGGGACATGAAATGTAAGTTCCTTAGTTGTGAGCGGAAAGCTGGAGAAAGCCAAGATAGAAATGGAGAGGCTGAGGATAGACATCCTGGAAGTGAACCAGATCAAGTGAACGGGAGCAGACGACTACTGGAGGGACGGATATCGACTTATATATATACTCGGGAGACGACCGGAGGATGGCAGGCGTTGGCATCATACTGAAGACTAGAGTATGACAATACTACCTTTACTCCTCTGCCCCTAATGGGGTAGAAGTGTAAAGGTAATATTGCCGTACAATGAGAGATTTCTGATGGTGAAGCAGGAAGGAGGGCCCACGGACCCATCAATCTTGCAAGTATTCATTCCGACGTATAGCCGTACAGAAGAAGAAATAGAATAAGTGTACGACCGAATGGAAGAACTCCTCGGACCGGAGAAGGGGAAAGAAAATCCCATCCTAATGGGAGACTGGAATGCAGTCGTAGAAGAAGGAAAAGAAGGACGAAGCGTCGGAAATTTTAGGCTGGGAAAACGGAACGCCGAAGGAGAAAGACTAGTCGTGTTCTACGATGAGAAGAATATGGTATTTTCTAACACACTCCTCGAAAAACATCGTTGAGGGGGCACGCATGGAAGATGCCAGGGGATATCGCAAGGCATGAAATAGGCTACATACTAGTAAGATGGAGATACAAGAACTAGGGAAGCAGTGCAAGAACTACCCCAGTGCAGGCAGAAATAGTGATCACAACCTATTGATCATGGAGATCCAACTTCACTACAAGATAATTAAGAAGACCAAACAAGAGCAAGCTGGGACTCAAAATTGCTGGCGGAAAAACAAAATAGAGAAAGATCCGCTAGGGCCATTGACAGCAAACTTGTTGATGCAGGAAAGGAGCACCGAAGAGAGATAAGATGAATATAAAAGGGCAAACGCAGAAGATGTAGAAGGGTAGCTGGTGAGAAAGAGAGTCGACACGGAGAAACTATGGATCACGACGGAGATGGAGCTAATAGAAGGAAGAAGAAAACGCAAGAACGCCATGAATGATGGTAAGGAAAGGATCTACAAGAAGCTTAAGAACCTAGTCAACCGAGAGTAAGAAAAGGCCAGGGAGAATTGGTTAGAGGGCTGCAGCAACGAAATCAACGAAAATAGGTGAGGAAACAATACGTAAAATATTCGTATGAAGCGTGCCACTCTATCCATCAGACTCATGGACCATCGGAAAATTAGACCAGAAAAGACTAATGGACTTCGAAACCTGGTGCTGGAGGAGGATGCTTAGGATAAAATGGACGGATAAAATTAGAAATGAAGAAGTATACAGAAGAATTGACGAAGAAAGGACCTTATGGAACACCATAGAGAAAAGAAGAACTAGATGGATTGGCCACACCCTGAGACACAATGGATTCGTGAAGAATATAATAAAAGGAAAAATTAAGGGAAAAGTCCGAAGAGGAAGGCCAATGGATGAGTACATGGGACAAATTAAGAAGAAAGTATAGCAAAAAATAGAATGAAGTAAACTAGTTCTTAGTTCGAGTTTCTTGCTATTTTTGTTTCTGTGAATACGTCAAGTCAATAAGGGATTCCTTAGTGTCTCTATATTATCTTGTGCCAAAATTGGTCCATAAGTAGAAAAATATAATTTATTTCATTGATAAATAATTCTCTTAAAGTTTTCCTAGCAATCTTGCAGGCAAAGTATAGGTAAAAGTTTGAATCTACTCGCTTCATCACTTGGGAACCATCTACTCCGTTTATCTTAACCTCGGGTTGATCTTATTTCTGATCCTTTAATGCAGTTGGTTACAAATGCAACCTTCTGTTTCTGAGTTCTTAATTTATTCTTTGGCTCAACCTCTTCGATAACTTCTCTGTAATATGGACCTTTTCGAGAGATTCTACTCCAGTTTTGCTTGCATTTAGGCCTTGAGCGGTTTACATTTACTGCTGTGCAAATTTTTCTCTCCCGATCAAATTCTGATTGTTGTGCATATTTATATCGGCATTAAAATTAGAAATAACGCATTATCAAGGAAGTATGTCATGGATTTCTGATTCAAAATATTGTAATTCGATATAATCTCTTCAACTCGGGTAAAGGGGACAGGACGCATGATTCACAAGCTCCACAAATCAAGGAAAGTTGGTCCGGTCCTTATAAGCACAATGACTAATTTTTTCCCTCTTACCTCGGTTTTATGCATAACCACTTCTTCTGTTGCGACCTCATTAGAATTTATCCCACTTCGGTCCATGCCTGAGACGCGTTCATTGATGTCCTTCAAAGCCATTTGTCCCCTTCTCCGCGTCACACGCCATGGTGACTTCGCCTGACCGAACCTCATCCGTTTCCCTTGATCCTTGGCTCAGACATTCTTTGAGGTGTCGCGTCGCTGCCTTGGCACAATACCTCACTGTTGATTCAAATGCGAGTATTCCCTGGGGTGGCCAAAGTCAAATTCATGGTTGGTCGTCATTAAGGCCCTGGACGATAGGACGAGGGTCAACCAGTGCGTCGCGAAGAGACTCATGATAGGCCATGGTCGCTTTGATGTCGCCTAAGGTGAAAATGGCGTCCTCGTGGCAGAGAAAGAGATATGGAAGGAATAAGAGAGTTCCCTCAAGTACCATGTCACAAAAGGAGCCTTCGCAGATGAACAACCACGAATGAAAATGTCCCCACCGACGGCCCTTAAATAACCTTTCCTCGTTACTACTGTTTAGGCAAACAATCCAAGAAATAATCAACTAAGAAAGTAGCACTACTTGTAAGAATACATTTAACTCTATATTTCTCTATACATTTATGATTACCTTAAGTTAAATGTTTATGAAAATTGTAATTTTAAACTTAAAGAATACTTGTCTTGTGTTTTCTAATATACCTCGCTGATGCAGTATAGTATGAAGTCCTTGACTTACTTTAAAAACTATGAAGGCAAAGTATTCTATTTTCTGTTGAGGAAAATAGAAAAATAAATCATTAAACCATAAACCATTCTCATTCTTGGTACTCTAAAAGAGCAGTTACCGAATATTGAAGGAATATATGATTTATTTTGGTTGACTGATTGTAATAATTTTGTGAAATTAAGTCTGATATTCAGCGATATATTAACTATTATACGGAGTCAGCAAATAACATTTATAATCCACTTACAACAGATATATCCCAATGTATTATTTACAGTATCACTGACATCTAAGTAAAAATCTTGATCTATTTTTAATAAAAAATGTAATGCATAAAAATGTATTAAATATGAATGATCAAAAAGTGAATACTTTTCACTGATCACTAGCTGATTATTTTTAAAAATATTCATACTCATAATCTAACGCTCTCATTTACAGTTCTTATCTGTAAATAGTTTCATAAAATCCGCATTAAATGTCCATTATTTGACAAAAAGATGATAAAATGTTTAAATTTACATGAATGCATTTGGAAATGTGTCTATCAAATTAGAAATACGTGCTCTTTATTAAATGATAGGATACCACTCGGCTCCAAAAATATTTCGGTGTTAAAATCCTCCTTACTGTTTAATTTTTGAAAAATGCTGTTACTAATTCACGACTTCAGGCATTATTATCATTAAATTATCTGGATGAAATAAATTCAGTAAGTCCAAATAACGTTTTTATTTTTCACTTCAGATTTCCATCGATACAAAAGTCATTTTCGAGGTTTTGTGGTCTTTACTAAGTTTATTTCTTCAATATAGTAAAATGAAATAGTTGATGTGGTTGTAGATGTAGAAATACACCTAAGTGGTTCCTGAAAATATGAAGTGAATTTAATCATATTCCACACCTTTAACCATATTCCTAAGCTCTCCGAATAGTATTTGTCTGTCAGTACTCGAAATTTAAAATTAGTTGAGAAATGTATAAAAATATATATGAATTTTAAGATTCGAATTCTTCATTGTTGGCCGAATGTTATTTCTACGGTTAATTTGGAACTCGTAGAAAGGATTTATAACTTGCATTTGGAAATATATGCTTAAATTTACTCGGAAATACTTGTGACCGCAAGCCTAACTAATGAATAAGAGTCAGCGTCGTCTCAAAGAATTTTAGGCTTAATAATAAGAGTTACTTTTTTCTTTTCAATATTTCACGCTATTACATTCAGATTTTTAGGTACTAGTAGAAGGTAATTCTATCAAGATTACAAGCCAATTGAAAATTAGTATTAATGCAATTGAAAATGTTATATAAAGTATTACCTGTTTCTCATACTTCATCATAAGTTTTCCTCTACAGTTATTTCCCTCCATGTTTCTCTAGTTATGATCTTCACCGAACTATCGTGCCTCAGGATTTCCAGTCAAACTACCTCTTCTTCATGTGAATGTTCTCCATAGGTTACTCTTATCACTTACACTTTAAGCTCTTTTTAATTTGTTACTCTGTCAAGCTATGTTATTTTAAACATTCTTCCGTAGAACCACATTTCCATCAATTCTGATATTCTTTGCCCTGCTGCTCTTATTTTTCAGGGGGCTCAGCTGTAGAAAAGTAAACTCCTATTAAATATTTTAACGAAATACTTCCTAATGAATATGTTAGTGCTATCTGCCGATATTAGTTTCTTCTGTGATAGCAATCCTTATACGCCATTCTTATTCTTGTATTTTACTTCTTCTTCCATCAATTGCGATGTAGCTTTCTAAACAGCAATACTCTTCTACTTGTTCCAGGGTGTCTTTTTTCAGTCCTACTTGCAGATTTTAGTCTCTCCCTTAACTGCGAACTATTTTCTCGGTTTATCTTGCACTCAGTCTATAAAAACTAACTCCTGGCGGTTGAGAGGAGATTCTTAGTTGACGCGGTCATATTGTTAATAAATTATGTAGCTGCTCGTGAAAAAGTAAAAATTTCTAGAGTATTGATATATTTGTTGGGTAGTTGAAACTCTTCTTTGGTGAATATATTAAACATTTCACCTGAATTAAGAAGTATTTGAATGTAATGGTTCGTTTAAAAGAGTTGACAAGGGTTTTGGTATTAAAATTATCGTTGTAGTCATTATTTCAATTCGTATCACCAACTCAATTTCCGTTGTCACGTAATCTCGTCATAGGTGCGAACGTTTTTTTTATACCTGCCGCTTAAATCTGAGGGAAGTGCGATCGCGTGAAGGAACTTGACGAGCATTATGTGTAAATCCAATTCGTTGCGAAGGCTCTTCTCACCATCTTCTTCGTGGCCGTGGAAAGAAGATTACATGCTCCAAAAAGGAGAGGAATGGGTGTGACCTAAAAGCATATCGATGGCGTCCCCCTTATGCCCCGGAGCTTGTTTGTTTCGAAGTGTTGCCAAAGGTTGTCGTCTTGGGGCAATAAGCTGGAATTACAACTTCAGTACGGCTACAGTTTAATTCCTTTTCACAGCGTCGATAAGCTCATGCTCGGCTGATTCGCGTTACTCTGTCGCCCCCGCCGCTTTTATGAGCCGTGTCATATTCCCACATTGGCAATTAAAATCACAGCTCCTCCCTCTCTGCATACTTCTTCTTATCCAGTCCCACCACCCATCAGTCCTCCTCAAATGCCATTAGAGCTTCCCGTCGGAGGGCCACCTCCTCCACAAATTTCTTCCCACCCATCTACCCATTTTGCCCGATCCTTCCACTCATCACCCTCTAAACCTACTCCGACTCCTCCCACGAGTCTTTCCCCCGACACTGCACCCCCCTGTTCCCACCCACATCTCACACGTATTCACACAACCAGCAACCACGCGACCTCTCTGACTCGGGAGGGCCGCCCGCATAGCTCGCTCACGTCTAACAACTTAGAAACCTACAGGTATCTCCTCCCCATTTCCCCTTTCCTTCTCTCCACTCTCTCTTCTCACTCTCCATCCTACCCTCTCGCCCCATCCCGCCATTCCTCTTATCCCGGCAGGGAGAGGAAGGGCGAGCGAGCACTGCTACAGTCTCTCCTGCCCTGAGCCATCAGCGAAATTACGTCAGCTGTCTTTAAACTATGGCCCCGCCTTTCTCCCCTCGCTCCCACAATTCCATCCTCCTCCTTCTACTCCGCCATAATTCGCAAGAAGATTAAGGCGGAAGTACTCTCCCAAGATGCCGCCAGGAGATGGTAGGGCAAGATGGAGCTGCCTGGTGTGTTTGAAAATGAGGGGTGAGCGTAGACAGGGGCCGACTGGGGGTGCTTTTGGTTCCAATGTGGGTCGTGGCGAATGTCTCTCGAAGTTCTGCCTCCTCCAGCTCTCGAGAACCCATTCCTCTTTTTCTCAGCCGTCACACTCCCCCTTCCTCAAACTTCTCCCTCCTCAGCTCCAATGTCAGAGACCTCTCGCCGTTTTGCCCTTCGATCACTCTCCCATCAGCACCTCTCCCTCTCCTACATCATTTCCCTTTCGTCATCCTCCTAATACCTTTAGTTCGAGTTCAAAATACACTTCGCCATCTCTCTCTTTCTAAGTCCCTTCTTCATTGCGACCAATGGGAGAATTTGGCGATTCCCCAACGTTTCTCTTTCCACCAATCTTTGAACGATATTTTATTACTCTTCCGTATTAATTTAACTATTTTTCTGATTGAGTTTTGGTTTTTCCATTTTCTCAGGCTTAATTTAATGAATTTGATATTTTAAGAACAAATCCCAACCAATATAATTTCCTTTCTCAGTTCTGGATACTTTTTTTACCATTTAATTAAACGTGTGGGGTTCTTTCACTTTAACAGTGATTCCATCTCAAAGAGAAATAAGCTCTCACCCATTACCTCCTTCAACATGTCCAAAGTAATTTTCAGGGCCTGGTGATTTTTTTCTTTTCTGGACGCATCCCATTTCCGGTTTGGATAACCAATATAAGTGCTTGTTCTTCTAGTACCACTGAAAATGTATGTCAAACTTCGAATTTTGTGGTCCACGAGCAAAAATAAGCGAAGCATCCCTCCTCGAGAATTCCCGGTATTCTGTTCATTTTATTAATTGCTCGCTTGTTGCTCATCACTAACACGAGGAGTTAATAATGACGTCTTATCTTATCTCTTCCTAAATCCTGCATCCAAATTCTACATTTACACGAAAAAAGAGACATATTCATTATAATCAATGCATTATTTATGGTGAACTTCGAGGGTTTTCTGCTGGCATGGGTTCAATACTGGGATAAGCCCTCCCTTACTTCCAAAAAGGGCTAGAAGCCATAGAACATGAGAAAATAAATAATTAAGCTTTCCTAGGATGTACCTGTAATCGAGTAATGGATGAAGATTAATGTTACCCGGCGAAGAACGAAGGATGCGCAGGAGCAGCGTAGCGTTACACAGGGCTAGAAATAGAATCAGAGCAAGTAAAGGAACATGGTCGCACCGGATATGCCCAAAATCCACTTCCCATTCCGTCGTGTTTCGTTCACTTTCCCATTTCCAATTATTCCTCTAGTGGGACGACACACACACGCACCAAACACTCCGCAGAGTTCTATCCAATTGTCTCAACCCACCCCTCTGCGTGCTCCAAACTTTAAGTTTGCCCTTCAAAACCCTACGCCTTCATCCTTTTTTCTCCTGCGCCTGTCTTTGTCGCCACCCTCTTTTGCTCGCCCTCTCGTTTTGTATTCTACCGCTTGCTTCGCTCTCCTCGTACAACCATCGTTCTCTCCGCTCTTTGGCTGGAAATGCGCTCCCCCGCGCCATTTACAAAATCCACCAAGGAAACGAAATTTGTGAAGAATCTTTTAGCAGCAGTTCCCTTTCACTTGTTTCGTCGTGTGTATTTTTTATCCCAGCAAATCTTATTCCCTCGCAAGTCTCCTCCCCTCGACTTTCGTGTTTCCCAGTCCGATCCTCAGGGACGCGCCTTTTGTTTCTCATCCCTGAGTCAAGACCATCTCATTCCCCGCCTTCTCCCCTACTCCCAAATCTCCCTAACTAATTAGGATAATGATTTCTTCGGAGATCCCATCACCTTATTGTTCCATCTCCTCCAACCTTGCTCACCCATTTCTCAACAATTGCAGGTTTCATGGATTCCTTTACCCTATCCCTCTTTTCTCCTCAAAATTAATTCTCCCCTTTAAATGTTTTCGTGCTTCAGTAGTAATTTGTTTTTTATTTTTAAAAGATGAGTCATTTATGTGCAGGCGAGATGGAAGTATATAGGAATAGCGATTTTCCCTTAAGATAAATTTTGGCCCCTTTTATTCGGCTGAAATATCAATGCTGAATTTAATCGTTACATTCTAGATGAAATCGCAAAATGACATATTAAATCTCTTACATGAATTGGAAGGAGATCTCTTTGGCGATGATATTAGCTTCATCGTTTTATGGTAGGCCATATATGATAAAATTTTTAGAGATTAAGCTTAGATAGCATAGATTGTAGATGTAATTTTTTCCAAAAATGATAAAGGATCAGAATAAAATAATATTTCCGGAGGAGCAAGGAGGGAAAGTCGTTTTGGGTTAAGGCTATTCTGGTGTGTAGTCATATCGTACCATGCACCCTAGTGGTTGCTCGCAGGTTAATTAATAAAAATAAAGCCTGAAACTAAATGCATCTGTAATGCTACCGACTCTGTGAAAAGTAACCATCTACCACTGATTTTAATGGCGCATACAAACAAACGTCGTCTTTTTCATAGTTTAAGTAAAATATAGTGGCTTATATGAAAAATAATGCAACAACTAGTGGGACATATTTTTCTTTTTGGCAGATTGATTAATTTGCCGAAATTTTCATGGAATAATTTAAAAATATCAAAGGAAGTCGCGAATATAATTGCATGGATTGTTAGTATATATATATATATATATATATATATATATATATATATATATATATATATATATTAAAGACCTGGACTTAAAAGACCTGGACTGACAGTATGTGTCAAACACTGGACCACTCCCACTGCGAGTTTATATAGTTAACCACTAAAGGCCTTGCCAGGAAGATGTCACTTTCCCGTAATTCACTTCAACATTACCAATGAATAGGCAATTAGAGAAAGGATTTTGCTTATTTTTCGTAACTTTTACCCTGTTTGATATTCATCTTTTATCTTCTTTACAAATCTTTTACAAAGGATTGCGGAAAGTATGTAGTAGTGGCCGAGAACGACTTAAATTCGGGAATAAATTGCTGTAACAAAACGATATCCTTGATTTTATTTAGTGTCTGATTGAGTAATCGTACATTCCCTTTTTCATTTTATTTCTGCCTCTAGGTTTTGTTTTCTTAATATTTTTTATTAATCGCGAGGGTTGTTCTCCAAACAGCGAGTGAGATCTTAGCAACTGAAGTCCCTTTTCTCTCCCTCCGACCCATTGATCAGCCCCCGCCCGGATCCCTTCCCCGGAAACTCCTTTCCACTCCAACCCCGTCACCCCACATCCCTCAGAGTAATGTGATCTCTCCCGTGGCCCACGACACCTGTGACCTCGTTCCCTCTCTCCTGAGTTTCGGCCTCGCATCCCCCTGACCCTCCGCCCTACTCCATCCGCCCTCGCCCTACTCCCCCTACCGCTGCCCCGGTGCCGCTGATAACAAAATCCTATGCCAACTCCTCCCTACCCCTTCAGCTCTCCCGTATTATCCGACTCATCTCAGCCTTCCACACATTTTGTTGCTCTCCTTCACTCTCGATTTCACACGAAACGCGGAAATTTTCCCATTGAAATGGAAAATAATGCTTATATTTTTCTACTTTTTCAGTTTTGAAAATTAACGAAAGTTATAAATGAAGAAGGGAATATATTACTGCAGACTTTCTGTGATGATTTATACTATCTAGTCATCGTTTTTCTATTAATTAATTTTGCGTGAGTGGAATGTCTCTAGAAATATGAAATTTATGATGGTCATAATAATTGCATCTGCCATAATAGTTTACTGATTACTTTAATAATGACCAGATTTTACATTCTCAGATATGACGAAATCTTTGGCTTTGGTTATCTTTAAAGGGTATCATTGCCGGGATGTTTTGAAATTCTACCATGCTAAGTATGACCTGCATGGAAATTCCTTTTGCCCTGAGCATATGGATTGTAACTGGTATGAGAGAATTAAATGTACTGGGAAAGAACGAAACCCACGAACATTCGAGTACCAATTCTTTGAATCCTGCCTTTGCATTGATTTTTATTGAATGCTTATGGTGAGCGTATTTTCTTGAACATTTATTTTTTAAGTAGTGATAATTTGTGTCAATTATTGGATTTGGTGAAAAACGTTCAAAAAAATGTTGCCTTTCTGATAAAATAATATCGCGTTGGATATATTATGTTCCATAACTTCTTGTATTTTGCAATCTAGAAAAATAGGACATATATTTTTAAGTTTTATTTTATGATGGACTTAGTTTAAAATTTATAGACTTCTTAAGTAAAAACATAGTTATTCCTTCTACTCTCAACGCATCAAAGAAATAAACTAAAATAATGCGCATTTAATAATCGTTTCCAGCTGATATAATCGCAATGTGTGTCTTCATTCAACTTATCTAGTTGTATAAAATTGAATGGAATTGGATGAGAAAAATGGCTTGCTAGAATTGCGCATTACCAGACAAATATTTTCCGATTTTTGTACGTCATCTTGAGCAATAATATTTCCATATAGATGAACTCACGGAGTGGCCATTTTTAATTATGGCCAAAATTATTGTGGAGTGCGTATTAAATGGAGCACTTAATGTAATTCGAATGGGGAGAAGTAAACTCCTATCAAGTTTTAACCATTGAGTTACTTCTTCCCATCTGAATTACATTAAGTGCTCAGCTTAATAATAAACACTGAAAAATGATCAAGCTTTTTTCAACTCAGTTTATTTTATGCGTTTTGGACGAAAATATCGGAAAAAAGTATCAAAGATAGTTTCAATGGACATCAATTAAATAGTTAACTATTTGTACGGCACTAGCAACTTGAAGAATACCGTTTCCCAAGCTTTTAAATTTTTTTGTTAACATTTAATATTATTTATGGCTATTTGATGGTAGAAAGAGTTAGGTAAGATAGACATGGTATTTTTAGTCTAATGGTACTAACTATTTTTAGGGGTAATATGGTGTTGTATTAATTATGCCTGAAACTAAATCAGATTCAATCTGGGCTAAAATATTTGGGGTCTAAGCTCGATGTGGTCAAAGATTGATTGAATTTTAAACTCATTTCCTCGATACTATGTTAACGATTTCAAATATTGGTCTTGCTCTTTCCCAGAAATACTTTTCATAAAGTATGGAATAAATCTTCTCCACAAATTTAGCAACATTTTCTGTTACTCGAAGTGGGTTTTGTGGAATTGCTCTCAAAGAGTCATTAGTTTAGAGCGGAGAAGGTACGAGGTTAATGCTTGATAATATTTTTTGCCATTCCACCTTTGAATTTGTATCTTTTTCAGCGCATAATTTCGTCGATGGCATAATTTAATAGCTCGTTCCACCAAAAGTGGTCTTCTTATCAAGAAACTCATAGGGGAGGAATATCAGGACAAGAGGAATACATTTCAGTCCTTCGGGGTAAAAATTATTTCAACATTGGTTTTTTTCCTTTTTTAATAAAATTAAGGACATTTTTTTTCAATGGTAACAATTTAATAAAATTCTGGACAATATTTACACAGAGTGAAATTTTTATTCGAGATGCCGTAGCATCGCAAAAACCAAACTATTTATTTCATGTAAGGAGGTTCTTCTTCCATAACGTTTAATGAAGCCCATGCTTATTGGTATGCTCAATACGTTTTAATGGTTAATTCTCTCATAGTTTACTCAAATCATATTCATGATTCTAAGTCACGCCGATGATTCTCCATTAGGCCAATTATGTAAGGATGAATCAAATTAGTAATGCGAATTTCACATTGGTTAGATACACTTAAATCCCGCAAAAGCTTGATCTGATCATTTTCATTGTCGTTCCTATTTCCCTTGACTCTCAAAAATATATTTTAAATATTAATGTTTATGAACCCTAAAGTGAGATAAGGGGAAAAAACCCTGGCATTTCATATTTTCAACTGTCGACGGAGAATGAATAGAAGCCAATAGTATCACCAACCGTCAGCATGTCCGCATGTTAGCCTCTTCTCCATGACTGTCAGTATTTCATTTAGTTATTGTTTTGCTGTTTTTCATCCACTCTGAGATTCTCATAGGTGCTAACCCTAGGACAAGCTGATGCTAAGTACAGTTTTAATCTAGAGCATGCCACTCAAAAAGAAATATTCCCAAGTAGTTTTATGAGAACTTGGATGAAAAAATCTTGGATGAAGATTATGACTTCAACATCATTTAAAAAAAAGGTAGAATAACCGGAAAGTACTTTTTAATTGCTCCTTCTGTCATTTTAGATTTTTTCAATCCTTCTTTCAT